>NW_011888885.1:4917405-4930713 GCF_000151845.1 Pteropus vampyrus
TAAAACATGACGGACAATAAATCCTAGTAAATTACGACTCTTTAAAAAATGTACTTCTTCCTATAAGCGTCCATTCAGAAATTGGACTATTACTAAAACTATATACTGCCACAATTTTTACCACCAATCCTGGCCTGAAATTTCGGTCTACATACGACGCTCAACCCAAATAACGGAACAATTTGTCCTTTTCCTTATTTCATAAGGTGAAAACTCTGAGCCTCTAAATGTAATACAATACTCCTTCCTTTCCCGCGTTTCCTCGCCTCATTAAGGTGCTTTTCGATACTGCCAAGAGCCCTCTTGACTTCCTCGATACTAAAACAACAAAAACAAATCACTCCTTATCCCTGGATCCGGGCGGACTCCTCCCTCCCGGCCCATGCTCTCAGGTCCCTCCCGCCACCGGGTCAGACATTCGACCCCGGCGTGGCCCTGATCCCAGCCCCAAATCGCGCCGCCGGCCCGGTGGGCCCAAGCCCGCGCCGTTCCCCTCCCCCACGGCGCCCGGGCAAAGGCCCAAGGCCCGCGGGACTTACGCTCTCGTGGTCCCACCGCACGTTGCTGCGCTTCTCATCCGGGGCGAGGTTTCGGTCCCGGCCCATTAACTCATCTAACAATTGCGCGGCCGAAATCATGGTGCTTCCCTCGGGCGGCTGCTCCCACCAGCCCTGGCACCCGCCGAAGAAAACGCAGGCGACACCGTCGCCAACCTCCTCGGTCCGCTTGCAGGCCAAAAAAAGCCTCCTCTGAAAAGGAGCCGATAAGACAAAATGGCCGCCGCGCGGGCGCTTTCCCAGCATGCCGTGCGCGCGCGTGCGCCCATCGGGACACGCCCAGGCCTGGGAGGCGAGGTCGCGCCGCTTTCGCCGGCCCAGGGGCGGAGCCTGCTGAGGCCCGCCTGGACTCCACCCTACCCGATGGCGCCGCCCCACTTCGGGCTTTGCCGAACCAAAGGCTACACCAACGGTAACTGAGCCCGCCCGTTTCCGCAAGCGCCAGTATGCCTGAGCTCTTTCACAGGATGACCCTATGTCTTGAAGCTTCTATTAGGCAGATAGACAGGAGCCACAGGAGAATGAAGGCCCAACCGGAGACCTCCCTTAAGACTTCCCCAAAACACCCATATTAAAGTTAAAAATTACCATTACATCCTGGAATACAAGGAAGTAAAAATCACAAAAATAACCACTGGTTTAGTCCTGCCACAAGAGCTTGCACAGTTAGTACATATACTGACCTTAAGCTTAGCCTCATTATAACATCATTATAATGTCATACATATGCCCAGAAGTTCATGAATCTAGTTTTAACCGACTGAATTCTAGGTAACTGCATGTGCAATAGACAAAGGGTTATGTAACAGCTAAATGTCAATCAACTGACCTCACATGCCAATCATCTAGCACTACACCACCCATCAAGAACCAATATAAGGTATACTTCCCGAATTCCATGGGGCTATGGCCATCTCTGGCATAGCCTGTTTCTCGAAACATACTTTAACAAATCTTGCTTTTCCTAAATTTCGCTGATCTGTAATTCTTTACTGCGTTGTCGGAAAGAATGGAGCTCTCTCAGTGCCCTCTAGTGGTGACAGATGGTGCTGTGACTCAGTTTGGAGGGGAACATTTGGGGACCACCTAAGTAAGGCACTGGCCTCGCCCATCTAGAGTGACTAGAGGTCATTCTAATTTCTCCACCTCTCCTATCTAGTCACTCTATTCTCCAGATATTTTTTTACGTATTTTCTGCTGAGATCAAGGACATTAATATATAAAACATCCCATTCTCACTATTACCCTTTGACCTATCACCTCACAGTCATTTTATGCTCCTTAATTAATTCTTCCACCTGTGATCTCAATCACCTCTCCTACAGAGATCCACACTGCACGTTAAGACCTTTGTTTCTTTTCCCATCCCCTGCTGCAACTATATAGAACTCACTGTGGCCCACCACCTATGTTAGTGGCGGAGATGTTTGTCACTAACTCCTGAGCTCTGGGATGCCAGGCTCCTTAGTCATGATCCCAGACATTGGGCTCTCTGACTTGTAGTTCTCCTTTTCAGAGGGGAACCAGTCATCTATACAATCCAAAAGACCCCTAGGCTGTATTTTAGCTCATTGGGCTCAATTTGACCCACAGACTGAAGAAGAAGAGAATTATTTTCTTTTGCAACACTGCATGACCACAATACAAACTCCCTGACAGGGAAACCTGGTCAAATAATGGGATCATTGATTATAACACCATATTCCAATTAGATCTTTATTGTAAAAGGCAGGGTAAATGGTCAGGAATACCTTATGTCCAAGCCCTTTTACTTACTCTGGGAAAACAATCCCCTTTTACATAAATACAGGTTAACCACCCTAGCCTTACTACGCTCTAGTAAGCCCCTCTCTTCCAAACCTCCCCCAGACAAATCGTCGGCTTCTTCTATTTCTTTAACTACAACTTCCTCCATCTATCCAACACTGCCTCCACTACCTAAAACCTCCCTTCATCCCCTGAAAAGGTCTGCCCTCTGGTAGAAGCTCCTGGAGAATTTGGACCCCAACTTGCCCACAAACGCTTTTCACTTATAGAACTCAAGCAGATCAAAGCAGACTTAGGAAGCTATTCTGACAACTCCGATGGGTTTATTGATGCCTCCCAGCATATTACACTTGTTTATGACTTAACCTGGAAGGACACAATGATTATTCTGGGACAGACCTTATTGGACACTGAACAGGAAAGAAATTTGCAAGAAGCCAGAAAATACGCCAATGGCCTCCATCTGTCTAATCCCAAATACCTGAAAGGAGAAACAGCTGTACTTCCCATAGGTCCTCGGTAGGACTAGGGACTATAACAGCTCTACTGAAAAATGCGAAAAAGATCATTTCATTCTATGCACAAAGGCTGTGCTTAAGGCGGAATGACAAAAAGTCATCGGCTATGTGAAAGTAACAGTAATTACACAAGGCCCAGGAGAGAAGCCAACAGCCTTTTTAGAGAGGCTTTGGGAAACCCTCATTAAATATACTAACTTAGACCTAAGCTCTTATGTGGGCCAAATCATTATAAAAGACAGATTCCTAACTCAATCATCTCCCAACATTAGGCGGAAGCTCCAATAGGTTATTCAGGAACCTGGAGCCACTTTTGGTGAAATGCTAACCACAGCAACTACAGTCTTTTATAACCATGACCAGGTGTTAAAAGCCCAGGCTCCGGAGAAGGAAAGAAAGAACCTAGGCATGGCCAAATGTTAGCAGCCCTTCAAAACCATAGTTTGAGTCCACAAGTCCCTCACTCCTACTGGTGAAAAACTCATCCAAGTGTGCCATATGTTGCCGACCTGGCCACTAGGCCAAAGAGTGGCCCAGTAAGGAAAAGTGTCTCAAATGTCAGCATCTGGGGTTTTGGGCTGCTCTCTGCCCCTCAGGATGGAAGACCCCTGGGTCAGAACCATCTGCAGGCTTCCAAGTGGTTCTTCGGGACTGAAGAGGTGCCTTCTAGTTGGCCCCATGACAGGAAATTTCCATCACGGGACTGAAGCCTAGGCTACATATGGACATGGCAGGTAGGATAATTACTTTCCTTTTGGATACTGGGAACACCTACACTGTCCTTACTTCATTTTCCAGACCCTTCTCAAATCTGCATCACCAGTAAGCTGATTTCTTGATGTTTTACTCAACCTTTATATTGCCTATGGGATGGGTATTCATTTACTCAAGCTTTCTCATCATGCCTGAATGCCTCTCTTAGGCTGAGATATTTTGCATAAATTTGGAACCAAAATTACTCTAGGAGGTACCTTAACCTACACTTCCTTACAAACATTCTTATTATCAGAAAAACCTAAGACCCTCCCCAATTCAGAAAATTGGGAGGCCCGTATCAACCCAATAGTCTGGAATCAAGGCATTTCTAGACAGGCTAAATCAGCCATTCCAGTTGTAATCAACCTCAAGAATCCTTCTTATTTCCCTAATCGGAAACAATACCCTTTAAGGCCTGAAGCTAAACAAGGCCTCCAACTTATGTTATCAAAATTCTTACAGCGTGGACTCTTGGTCCCTACAAATTCTCCCTGCAATACCCCCATTTTACCTGTTAAGAGAAAAGATGGAACTTAATGTCTCTTACAATATATGAATAATTAATGAGGCAGTAATGCCTTTGCATCCAGTAGTCCCCAACCCTTATATCCTGCTGGGAACCATACCTCTGGGGACTAAGTGGTTCACTACTCTAGACTTAAAGATGCATTCTTTTCTGTCCCTCTCAGCTCACAATCACAATTTCTTTTTGCTTTTGAATGGGACTCCCCTAATGGGGTCCACCTGCAACTGACCTGGACAGTACTTCCTCAGGGATTCCAGGACAGCACCCACCTCTCAAGCCAAGCCTTAGCTCATGATTTACAAGATTTACAGCTTGAGGGGGGATCCATTTTACAGTATGTAGATGATCTTCTCTGTTCTCCTACTCAAAACAAGGCTATAGAACATTCGGACTTTCAATTTCTTAGCTACCCGAGGCTATAGGGTTTCTCAATCCAAGGCTCAATTAGTGTGACAGGAGGTCTCCTACTTGGGGGTCATACTGACCCCCCAGGACCCACAGTCTGTCTTCAGAAAAGGTCCAAGGAGACAACTAAAAGTCCACTCGAAAACAACTAAGAGCATTTCGGGGACTCACTGGATACTGTAGGCTATGGTTTCCCAACTACGGGCTAATAGCCCAAGCTCTGTATGACAGCTTAAAGGGTAAGGATTACTCAGACCCCTCCAATGGGGGCAACCACAGCAGGAGGCTACTCAGAAACTTAAAGATTTACTCATCAGAGTTCCTGCCCTAGAACTCCCTAACCCATCCAAGCCATTCCAACTATATCTCCATGAAAGGAATGGCATTGCTCTTGGAGTCCTTACTCAACAGTTAGGGCCCACTCATCAACCTGTAGGTTACTTATCAAAGTGATTAGATCCTACTGCTCAAAGATGGCCTACCTGCCTAAGAATTCTGGGAGCTCTTTCTCTTCTTAAGTTCACTCTAGCGGCTCCCATCCAAGTTTATACAAAACACCAAGTCTCAAGTCTATTACAAGATAAGAGGTACCTTTGGTTATCTGATAGCAGGCTTCTAAAACACCAGGCTTTACTTTTAGAAAACCCTGATATAACTATATCTATTTGTGAGACCTGAACCCGGCAACCTTATTGTCATCTCTTGTTGATACTCCTTTTCATTCCTGTCAAGAAACTCTTTCCCTCTCCTCCAGACCCAGGGCTGACTTAACTGATCAACCTCTAGAAAATCCCGATAACATCTGGTTCACAGATGAGAGTAGCTTCATGGCTGCCGAGAAGAGGAGGGCAGGATATTCAGTTGCCTCACTTTATAACATTATAGAAGTACAACTGCAACCCACTAATACATCTACTCAGCTAGCAGAATCAGTTGTTCTTACTAGAGCCTTAGAACTAGCAAAAGGAAAAAGAGTAACCATTTACATTGACTCCAAATACGCTTTCTTAGTCCTATCTGCTCATGCAGCTGTTTAAAGATAATGAGGGTATCTCACTTCTCTAGATAGCCCCATCAAATATGCCTCCCAAATCAACAACATCTTAGAGCCTCTTCAATTACCCTGACAGGTGGCAGTGGTACACTGCCAAAGATATCAGAAAGGGGACTCAGAGGTTGCCAAAGGAAACCGGGCTGCAGACAAGGCCTCCGAAAAGGTAGCCTTACAAAAAACTCCCCTTCAGGGAGCCCTAATACCTATCCCCCCGTTGTCTTCCAGCTCTTGAATACTCTGGAGAGGAGGAAACTTGGGCCATGCAGAGAGGATTCCAAACCCATGCGCTCTGGTTACTGAAGGAAGAAATCCTCTTCCTTCCCCAGAGTCTCTAATGGAAAGTAATAAAATCTCTACATGATTCTACTCATTTAGGAAGAGAAGCTCTTTCCTTCTAGTATCCAGAGTATTTAAAGGAAAAGGATTCCCTAAGACTATTGAACAAGTTATGGTGGACTATTCTGTTTCACTAATAACCCTCGGGGGGCTCAAAAATACCCTTTAGTCCAACCAGCCCAGCGACGAGGGGGTTTTCTGGGAGAAGACTGGCAAATAGATTTCACCCAAATGCCTCCTTTCTGGAACTTCAAATATCTCTTGGTCTTCATTGACACCTTTACAGGTCGGATTGAGGCTTTCCCTACTCAGACTGGAAAGCCTTCTGAGGTAGTCAAGAAGCTATTACATGAAATCATTCCCAGATTCGGCCTTCCCTTCTCACTCCAAAGTGAAAATGGGTCAGCTTTTACATCCTCCATAACCCAGATGATCTTGAAGGCCTTAGAAATTACCATCTTCACTGTTCATGGAGATCCCAATCCTTTGGTAAGGTTGAAAGAGCTAATCAATTCCTTAAGGCCGCCATCTGGAAGATCACCCAGAAAGTCTCTACAAGCTGGTTAAAGACTTTACCTGTCACCCTTCTTTTAGGGGCTGTACTAAGGCAGCTCCCAAAATGGTGCTAGGCCTAAGCCCTTTTGAGGCCTTATATGGAAGACCATCCCTCTACTCAGACCTATTATTAGTCACTAATTCTCTGGCCTTGGGCTCCTGTGCCAGGTCACTCAGCCAATTCCAACAGGCTCTCAAAGACTATAGAATAACAATCAAAATTCAGGCGATAAAGAATTCCCCTCTATACTCACCTGACACACAGTATTAATCAAAGTACATAAGGATAATTCCCCTGCTCAGTTAGGGCCAATTTGGAAGGGACCTTTCCCTGTTCTATCTTTCCCAACTGCAGTAAAGGTCTCCCGAATTTCCAGCTAAATCTACTACTCCTGAGTCAAACCTTACTTTGAGACACCAGAGGTCCCTACAACAGACTCCACTTACACCTATGAGCTGATAGAAGACTTGAGACTCCTCTTCAAGGAGGAAAAACCAGGCTGAGTTTTATTATTCTTCTAACCTTTTCCTCATCCATTTTAACCCTTACCACAGCCTTTCCAATCCTGCCTACACCTTAGCTAATTAAACTGTTTCACTCCTTAAGCTCTCTCCATCCTGCTGGCTTTGTATTTCCACCAGGAGCTGGGGATGGATTATCCCAGTCCCTGATTATCTATGGGCTACCCTTTCAATATCTCTATCAGCCTCCTCTTTGACTCTAGTAGGGGGAATTCAGGCCAACCTAAATTGACAAAAACATTTTAATCTCTACAATAATCACATCAAACTCATTCTTACCAATCCAGTCTTTTCCCCCTCTGGAACAATATTTTCTTTTCTCAATAATGGAGATCAAGTCTCCTTTCCCTTTTATAGTCTCAATAATTCCTTCTCAGGCCCTTGTCCTGGCAAACTTTCTCCCTCAGGATGCTCACAGACATTCTTACTCCACCCTCAAGGTCTTAGCAGTCTTTCGGCAGGGATTTCCCTCCTAAATGCCCAGGCCCAGGAAATCACCAAATATATCCGTTTCTCAAAGGCAAACACCCAGTTCCCCTCTTTAAGCTCAACTCATCCTCTAAAACTGACTTTTGCAAAGGCTGCCTGACTCTTCATACCTTTTCTAGCCAACTACTTGACATCACTATCTCCAACTGTCTTTATATTTGCCAAGATAATCAATCAGATGTCCTCTGGAACCCCGAACAGGGAACTTCATTCTTTAGAAACTTTCTAAGCTCTAACTACAGTCATCCTCTTCTTTCCTCTTCATCTGCAGCAAACCTTGCTGCTCAAGGGAGCATCATTAAGGGAGAGGCCTATCAACCAAGCTAGGGGGACTTCTACTATCCAAACTCTCACCCAGACTTCCTTTTCAGCCAAGATAGACCTCTCTAAAGTAATCAATTGGGTTTGTGGGCGAAAAGCTTATTTTATACGACCTCCTGGATGGACAGGACTTTGTTCTTTAGGCTATGTCACCTTAGATATGTAAAATTTTTTGTTCCCTTACCCTATATATCAACTATCCCGCTTACAAAAAATGCACTATTCTCTTACTTATCCAAGAAACAGCCAAAGGCCATCAGGGAAAATGCCTTTGCCCTAACCCAATGCAACAACTAATCCAGGAACAACTAGATTCCTTAGTGGACATGGTACTTTAGAATTGAAGGGCCTTAGATCCTCTGACAGCAGGACAAAGGGGAACATGCATTTACCTCAAAGAAGAAGGCTGTTTTTATTTCAACCAGTCAGGCCAAGTTTCTACATCTATCCAAAACATCCTCAAATCCACAGAAAAGATAGAACACTTTGGCACTGGCGCTCTTGTTAAAAATTGGCAATTGTGGTTACAAACCCTTCTCCTACCACTCATTGTTCCCCTCACCTTGCTTTTTATCCTCTTCCTCCTGGGACTACCATTTCTAAACCACCCTGTCCAATTTGTATCTTCTAGAATCCAGGCAATTCATCTCCAGATAGTCCTCCAAGGGAGATATCAACCGATCCAGTCAATGGATCCTATACTGTACTGTAGACCCTTAGACAAATATCGACAACCTTCATCCCCCGCCCACTGCCCGACAGAGAGCAAGTATAGAGACCTAATGCTCTACCTTCGCCCTTTCTCAGCCTGAGGTAGCTAGAGTGGTCATTGCCCAGAAACCTTAATACTTGAGGGGGAAATGTTAGGCAGATAGGTAGACATGAGCGATGGGGAAATGAAGGCCCAACCCAGAGACCTAGGACCTCCTCCAAACACCTATATTACGGTTAAAAAATTGCCATTACATTCTGGAATCTAAGGAAGTAAAACCACAAAAATAACCATTGGTTTAGTCTCAACGCAAGTACTTGCATAGTTAGTACATATACTGACCTTCCTTAACCTTAGCCTCATTATACCATCATTCTAATATCATACATATGCCCAGAAATTCATGAATCTAATTATAACAGACTGAATTCTGGGTAACTGCATACGCGATAGACAAAGGGTTATATAACAACTAAATGTCAATCAACTGATCTCATATGCCAATCATCTGGCACCACCTCTGTAACCACCCATCAAGGGCCATATAGGGTATACTTGCCGAATTCTGCAGGGCTACAGCCATCCCTGGCATAGCCCATTTCTCTCTTGAAACATACTTTAATAAATCTTACTTGTCCTAAATTTCGCTGATGTGTAATCCTTTACTGTGTTGGTGGAAAGAACCGAGCTTCCTCAGCGCCCTCTAGCGGTGACACTTCAACCACTCCAAAATGGAGAAGAGGGCAGTGTATCCCTTTGTCCCAGATGGCCCACTCAGTGCCATCTTCCAGTGGAGGAAAATGAAGAGTGGCACTCATTTCGTGTTCCGATTCCATTTTCCTAGTCACCAGTCTCACAGCTCTTCTACCTGGCTTAATCCTCCCACCCCAATTCACTGGGTAGGAAATCAAGGCGGAAGAGATAAGATGGTTTCTACAAGGTCACACGGAGTATGGATTCAGTCTTGCACCTTATGCCTTCTAGTCTGGAATTTTAAAAAAAAATTATCGATTCATTTTTTTCAACAAATACCTAAGCACTCACCATATGCTGGGGAAGGTCTTGAAGCCAAGCTCTGAACCTTTCAGACCGGGTCTTTCTCTCACAGACCTTGAAGATTAGTAAGGGAGAGAGTCATTAAAGAAATAATATGAAATACATCAATATAAATAGTGATAAGTACTCTTTTAAGGGTATGAATGCTAACACCATATTTCCTAGATTGGTAATCCCAGCTCTGCCATTCAGTGTTTTCCTTGCAAATGGGCCCCAGTCCTATTTGCAAAACGAGGCTTATAATACTATTCCTCTATGCACATGGAGTTATTGTGAATATTAAATGAATTAATGCAATGTAAAACATGTAGAACAGGCCCAACACAATTTGAGTTTATTTAATCATTATCTATTATGATGATAGGAAAAAGCAGGGCTCTGTCAGAGTAAACAAGAGGACTGTCTGTGAAAATGACTTAAGACCTAGAAGATGGTAAGGCTCCAGCCAAGCAAAGTGGACAGATAAGAATCTAAGGCCTCATCCCCGGTACTTGGGAATGTGATGGTATTTGGAGATAGGGCCTTTAGAGAGTTAATTAAGTTAAAATGAGGCCTTTAGGATGGGCCCCAGTCCAATCTGACTGGTGTTCTTAGAGGAAATTTGGATACAGAGGCACCAAAGGTGAGCAGCACAGAGGAAAGATCATGTGAGGATGCAGCCAGAAGGTGGCCATCTGCAAGCCAAGGAAACAAGTCTCAGAAGAAACCAAACCTACTGACACCTTGATCTTGGACTGTTAGGTCAGATACTATTTCTTATTCATCCTGGAGGTAGCTCCAGTTCCCTCCTACCCCACCATTCCATTGCAACTTCCCTCTCCTAGGTCACTAGCAATCTCCTTCCGGATAAATCCATTCTATACTTTTTAGTCCTTTCTTTCTTGCCTTTTCTGCAGTATTTGACTCTGTGGAGCACTCTTTATTCTTCAATCCCTCCCACTCCTTTGCTTTACCTCCTACTATTCCAGCTATCCTTTTTCAGTCTCATTTGAGGATTTCTCCTCTTCTGTCTGTCATTAAAATGTTGCATATTCTTTGGGGTTCTATCTTTGGCTGTCTTCTCTCAGCACTCAATACACTTTCTTGAAGCCATCTCTTCCATTCCCATGTCTTCAGCTAGCACCTTTTGCTAATAACTGCCAAATTTAAATCACCGGCCCAGAATTCCTTTCTAAATGTCCATATACACAACTGTTTACAGGGCATCTCCACTTAAATGAAAATCAGAAAGGAAAACAACTGCTTGAGTTCAAAGCCTTGCTCCCTCATTAAGATGCATGGCATTGGGCAAGTTACTTACCTCTCTGGGCCTCAGATAATAATAATAATGATAATTATGGAGTTTGGGGTACTAAATGAAATAATTCATAGATAATTCATATACAGCACTTAGCACAGTGCCTAGCAATAAGTGTTGATAGTAGTGATTAAAGTTCTTCAGAAAGCTCAATTCAAAAGATTTAAAAGTGAATTCGTCACTGTAACTGAGACTTTCTCTTCATTCTTTGTCCTAAATCTTAGTAAATGACACTACTATCTACCCAATCAGAAACCTGGGTATTATCCTTGTTTCCACCACTGCCTCCCCACACCTATCCTACCAGGGGCTCTTCCTCAACTTAACCTTGTTGTAACATACCTACGATCCATTGAGTATTTCCAATGTCCAGGCTTTACACATCTTCATTGAGTCATTCCATAGAACAATCTTGCAAACTAGGTGCTATTATTATCATCCCTATTTTTCAGATGCAGAATTTGAGATACAGAAACCTTAAGTAACTCATCTAAGTTTATATGAGAGGCAAAGATGGGCTAAAAACCGAGGCAATCTGGTTTCAATCTCCATGCTCACAACCACTATGCCATATGCCATACTGTTTCTACTATAATCCTTATCACATCCTGTTGTTTACCTCCTCTCCCCTACTAGACTCTGATTTGTTTGCAGCAGCATCTTCAGTGACTATAACAGTGCCTGGCAAACTGTGCCTGCTTAATATACCCAGTGAGTTCAATTATTCCTCAGAGATAAGACAAAGTCTAAATATATGGAAACAATAGAACAGCCATCAGCTTGCATTCAACTAGGGCCAGGATTAGAGGTTTTGTTTGTGGAGAAAGTGTTTTTGTTTGTTTGTTTGTTTATGTGAGGATGACAAGCAGGAGACTGGAGTTAGAGATAAGTAGAGGTTAAGTTTACGATGATATTGATATTCACTGATTCAACAGTTATTGCTATAATCCTTTTAAGGAAGGGAAATTTGACAAATAAACTCGTAAGAACTCATATTCTTTTGAGTGCAGGTACTACCAATTTTTTTAAATTCCTTTTTTTTTTTTTTAAAAAAAAAGAGGCTACTACCTACTCCCATGTCACTCAAATTTTGTTAAAGGACCCAATTTCAGTGCTACGCAAGGTGGTTCAGATGAACTATCATGCTGGATATGAGAATTAAAATTTTAATTGGGGGACAAATAAAAATGTAAGCTCAAGCAGAATGTCAGTTTGCAGTTGGGGTCAATTTAAGCATGCAGTTAGTTTATATTCAGCACCACCTGGCGTGCACTGTGTACTGTGTGACTTACTGTATCATAATAAACAGACATGTTAGTTTTCTTAAACAGTAGCAAGAAAAATGCTTGCTGCGCAGCCGCCAGCCAGTCAGTGCAGGCCCTGGGCAGCCCCCAAGAGAGGGAAGTAAAAATTCCATGACTAAATTTGTCCCTTCCTATTTCATCTCCTCCATTTGTTCAGGCCTTCCTCCCTTTCACCACAGGGTTATTTCCTTAATCCTCCTGACCCCATCTGCAAGGTTTCATCCTGTGCCACATTGGAAAATTTTTCAGAGCACCTGAGCTCAGCAAAACAGTATTTTCTTTTTCTCCCACTGGGTAGTAAAACAGTGCCAACCCAGGCTCTGAGCCTCATTAGACTAACCAGGCAAGAAGTCAGGCAAAACACTGTTTATATCCACACCATAGCTCTCTCTCGAGCTTCTGGCATGAAGACCAGGATAGCTCCAAAGCTGCTTTGGTGTTTTTTTTTCCCCCTACACGGCCTTCATGAAGAATAATTAGTCATATTCGTAAGTAGTAATTAATTACAGTTTATAGGCTCTAGCTAGGCACAATATAAATGTTTTCTCTGAAAATCAAGTTAGAAGAAACAAGATGTAAAACAACAATTGAAATAAATACTTGAACTGAATGGTCCCAAGCACTGTCAAAAGAACAGTGTAATCTATCTCTGCAATAATGAGCATATAATAGTAGGATCGGTTTCAGGCCATTTCCCTATCCCGCTGGGCAAGTGTTGGCTCAGCAAAAGAAAAAAAGAGAAAAGAAAAAGAGCCAAAAATAATTGCTCCCCGCCCCCCCCACCCCCAAATGATTTTTATTGCCTGGTAAACAGCCTGCGCCAGACGATAAGGCCTTCCTGGCTCTCAAATATGTTTTGTTTTTTTCTTTCTTTCTTTCCTTGTGTCTGTTCTCTCTTGAAGCTGTAGGGTGGGGAAGTCTAAAAATAGTCCATGAATCACGGCAGATAATACTGTGCAGCAGTTACATAAACAGCCGGCCCGGGCGCCGGGGCCGAGGGTAGGAACGGAAAATATCTGGGTCAGCGTTGTCACTCTGAATAGGGTCCCCGGGAGCCGGCCTGCGGGAGGCGCGGCCGCGTTGGAGGCTTGGGCCTGCGGGCGGGGAGCAGCAGGGGAGCGGCGGGCGGGAGC
>NW_011888885.1:4930773-4935632 GCF_000151845.1 Pteropus vampyrus
CGGACGGGCCCAGGCGGAGGCCTGGAGCCGAGGGGAAGATGAGCGCTCTCCTAGAGCAGAAGGAGCAGCAGGAGAGGCTGCGGGAGGCCGCGGCCTTGGGGGACATTCGGGAGGTGCAGAAACTGGTGGAGAGCGGGGTGGATGTGAACTCCCAAAATGAGGTCAACGGCTGGTAAGTGGGGAGCGGGGGAGGCCCAGGGTCAGAGCAGCCCGCCCCGATGCGGGGCGGTCGCCGGCGACCTCGGCGACACCAGATAAGGTGTGACTTGGCGCCTGGGCCCTCCGAGGTTCTGCGCTCTTGAGGCCAACCCTGGCCCCCCTGCCTGGTATAGTCTGGGGCGCGGCCTACCTAAATCCTGACCCACGTGGTCCTCCGGAGTTAGCGCCCACCCTACTACCCCTGGGGCCCCCGCGGTCCCCGAATCTCCTGGCTAATATGGAGCTCATCCCAGTTCCAGTGTTGAATTATTTTGCCATAGGTGCTTCTGAAGAACACATCTGTGCAGAGCAAAACACATAAGCAACTGAACAAATATGAATCTTATAAACTAGCACGGTTTCTTTCCCCAAGACCAGGAAAAAAAAAATCACTTGCTTCACTGTTCTGCTTCTCTGTTGTCTCACTGCAGCAGTGGTTGCTGCCGCCTATAGCTGCCTGTTGAGGGACGACTCATTCGTTTATTCTCTAGATCCAAGGCTTTAGATGCCTGCTTGCGGCTGAGTCCTTCCCAATTAAATAAGGAGTCTCTTTTTAAGATGCGCTGGTGGTCAAATTTTTAGTGTTGTTACTGAATGTGGTATTATTCTGCCTTCTTCACATTTAATTTTTTTATTTGATCCAGTCTACTTTGCTAGCTTAGAGTAAAAGTGAGTTTGCAATTGTTTTATTTTTTTAAGTGGAATCATTTAGAACTGAAAGGGACATTGGAGATGGGTTCAACCCATCTATTCAACACAGCTATTACTATGATAGCCGAGACCAGAAGCACAGTTCTCTGACTCCTCACAAATTTATCTACCTCCTAACCTTAAAGAAAACAACCTGGGTAACTTTTGAGAAAGCCAGGAAACAGTAGATAATGCTGTTTTGTTTTGTTTAAAGGTGTTTGCGAACAAGCTTTCTGTTCTATGTGTACCTTTCCTGAGCATTGCTTCCTAGCTCACAAGCTGTGAATCGCTGTTCTGGCGCTGGGAGGCAGTGTTGTGTAGAAGAATGAGCCTGGTCTGTCTTTTCTACAGATTCTCCATTCCTGCCTAGTTATCTGAACTCTAACTAGAGTCACTTCATTTTCCAATTATTTCAAAAGTGTTGTGAGCATCCAACAAGCTAAGCATAATTTAAATAGCCAACATTTATTGAGCTTGCTCAGTAGCACAAACAAGATTCTAAGGATTTAATGGGTATTATCATTCGCAACTACTCTGGGACATAGCTATTGTTATTTTCTCCATTTTACAGATAAAGAGACTGAGGCCCAGAAAGATGAAATAATTTTCTCAAGGTCACAGAATTTACAGTACCTAGGAGCTGGGAAACAAATCCAGCATCTGACTCCACACCCCACTTTCCTAACCATAATATCGGCCACATAGTAGGTTCTGTTAAAAAAAAGGAACAACAGGCCCCAGGCCCCAGGCCCCAAGGACAGCAAACCTAGAATCAATTGCAGTTTCAGCCCCTCCCATTCTGGCCAATCAGTCTGGAATTTCCCAATCTACACTAGTGAGGTAATCTACACTAGTGAGGTAATCAGCCCTGCTGCCCTTCCCCCAAAGAAAAGTATACTCACCTGAAAAAAAGGAACCTTTCTTGTCTTATGCTAATAACTCTTGTCCCACCCAGTTTCTGCCTATAAAAACCTATTTTGCACAGCTATTCAGAGCTCCCTTCTTTTTGCTAGGTGAGATGCTACTGGATTCATGAATCGTTTAATAAAGCTAATTAGATCTTCAAATTTACTCAGTTGAATTTTGCTCTTCAGCAGTGCTCAGTTAATGTGAAGTGAATCTGAAGTAACCTGAAGAAGCTTCTCATAGATTTATTTGGGGCTGACGTCTAAAAGACACCTCAAATTCAACATGTGAAAGGTTGAATTCCTGGTCTCCTCTCATGCCCCTAATTGCCCCAAGCCTCCTCCTCCCCACCCTCCTCATCTCAGCCTCTGAGGGTGCTCAGGCCAGAACCCTCGGTGTCCTTTCTGCCTCCTTTCTTTTTCTCACACCCCAAATCCAGTCAATTGGCTAATTCTGCCAGCTCCACCTAGCTACAGTTGGAATCTGACCACTTCTCACTGGCTCTGCTACTATGCCTGTCGTACAGAGCTGCCATCATTCTGTCACCTGGATTACTGCAGTAGCCTCCTAATTAGTCTCCTTGCTTCTACTCTTATACCCTAGTCTTTTTACAATGCAGCAGCCAGAGGGATACTAACTTAAGACTTAAGTCAGATCATTTCATATGGCTCAAAACCCTCTAGTGGCTGCCATCTCACTCTGAGTAAGAGCCCAGAGTCCTACAGTTTCTACTCCCTGTCCCCTGATTCTCCCTCCTTACGTCTGTGCCTCACCTCTGGATTCGACCCTTGCTTTCTTCATCTTGCTCCTTGCTTTTCCTGAAACACCAGGGCACAGCCCTGATTCAAGGCCTTTGTGTTTTCTCTCTCCATCTAAAATGCTTTTGCTCCTTCACTTCTTTCAGGTATTAGCTTAGTGATCACCTTGGTGAGATTCTCCTTGGCCTTCAATTTAGAATTGCACCATGCCCTTCCTCTGCTCCTGGCATCCCCTAATTCCTTTCCTTGCTTTATTGTCTCTATAACACTTAATAACAATACTTAATAACCACCAAGCATGCTGTTTGTTTTGCTTGTTTATTTGCTGACTGCCTCGGTTTCCTTATCTGTGAAATGGAGGAATGTTGATAATAGTATTTAACTCCTAGGTTGTTTAGAGGATTAAATAAGTTAATATATGTAACGCTTTTAGACCAATGTCCAGCATGTAAAGCACTATATCTGTGTTTATTTTATTAAGCAGTGTGCTGGATAATGGGATATAAAGATTACCCTCAAAAAACTTACTCTGTGGTATAGAAAAGCAGAGTGGTTACTGCTTTCAGTTTTTAGTTGCTTGATAATCACAACTTCAGCACTGATGAATGATGTCTGAAATACTTCCCAGCGCTAATAGGAGATTCTGACTGCAATTTAAAGCTTAAAGAGTTGAAGTTCAAATATAGAACTCCCACATCAGTCGTAATTTAAGTGTCATGCATACCCCCTTGGCTTTAAGGAGCAAATATAATGGCTTGTGAAGAAGTTGAAAATATTGCCTGGCTGCAGTGGCTCTGAGTTATGACTGCCCAGAGCCACACAAGTCTGGACTGTAAATGATCACTCAGGGCTCTAGGCTGTGGGGTGCGAGCCGTGTTGACTTAACCCCACTTTACATGATGATACTTTAGCTGGTTGGTTTGTCCCAGAGTCTCTCAGACCCACTGGCAGTAAATTACCTCCTTCACTCTAAAGCTTGTCGTGAACAAGTTTGTCCTAATTTACAACTAGCAAGTGAGCACTTTATTTCCAAAAGGGAACATATTTTTTTCTCATCATGTTCCATTCATTTTCGAGTGCTTGCTTATTATAATTATTCACTTTTCAAGCCTATGTCACAGACATCCACACAGAAACACACTCTCGGCTGCAGTTTGCCCAGAGTGAAGGATGCATTAGATCTTCTACTTCTAGCAACGTCTACCTTGTTCCTGGTTCACTCATTCAGAAATATTAATTAAGCACCTGTATGTACAAGCAGATACTTCCTTATCTTCATGGAACTTATAGAAGTCTAGTTCAAGACTCTTATATTTCCCAAATTGGCAGTCATTTCTTCATAGAGTGCACCTTTCAGGCACCTGAATAATCTAATTCTAATGAGTAATATTGTGTAATGTCACTCTGAAGCATCAGTGGAGTTGCTCCCAGCCAGCCAGATGAGCTAGCTTTCCATAAGTCATTAATGTTAAGGTGCCCAGGGTAAAATCAGCTTTTTCCTGGAACCAAATGAACTTTCTAGAGATTATATTTCCCAAGTTAGTGACCTAATCCTCACATATGTTCTGTTCTTTACCATATCTTTGTTTGGCTATAAGCACTGAAGATATTTATCTCAGTTCAATTAGAGAGTTGGTAAAAGAGGGCATTTCAAAACAGAACAGGAAAGAGTGTTTTCCTTCCATAATATCATTCAGCTTTGGCAACTGGGGATGAATTTAGTAGCTCTGAATCCTTCCATTTCTGTTAAGATGGAGTTTTTTTCTGGCATGCTAATTATATTTCTATGCAGTGTTAAAATAATAGCCCTTCAGAGTATGCATAATCCCTTCCTGTGTGCGCAATATTAAATAATTAGTTTTACTTAAATGAGTCTAGTATGTTAGAAGAATTCTCAAAAATTTTGGTGGTTGACGTCCATTTTTAAAGTGCCTCAAGAATTGAAGTCTGTGTGCAGTGCTTTACATTTAAGCAGATGAGGCTATGTTTGTAGCCTTCTGGAGAGAACTAGAGAAGCCAACTTTTTTAAAAATGGAAATTTGGAAGGCCTTTTGTGTGCGTGCAAAAGAAAAGTAGAGGAAAAGAGAGCGAGCTACTGAGATTCAGACAGGAATATCTGCTGTAGTAATAATTTTAGTGGCAGAGCAAGCCTGTAGATAGGAGATGGTTATTTGCTTGATAATATTTAATCTTCAAGTGATATTTGATGCATATGAAGCAAGTTTCCATAGTCCCTGAAAAGGAATATGGCAATATAAAGATACATTTTAAAGAGACTGGGGCAATCTAATGAGTGATACTGACAGC
>NW_011888885.1:4935682-4952668 GCF_000151845.1 Pteropus vampyrus
CTTCTAGCAACGTCTACCTTGTTCCTGGTTCACTCATTCAGAAATATTAATTAAGCACCTGTATGTACAAGCAGATACTTCCTTATCTTCATGGAACTTATGTTGTAGAAGTCTAGTTCAAGACTCTTATATTTCCCAAATTGGCAGTCATTTCTTCATAGAGTGCACCTTTCAGGCACCTGAATAATCTAATTCTAATGAGTAATATTGTGTAATGTCACTCTGAAGCATCAGTGGAGTTGCTCCCAGCCAGCCAGATGAGCTAGCTTTCCATAAGTCATTAATGTTAAGGTGCCCAGGGTAAAATCAGCTTTTTCCTGGAACCAAATGAACTTTCTAGAGATTATATTTCCCAAGTTAGTGACCTAATCCTCACATATGTTCTGTTCTTTACCATATCTTTGTTTGGCTATAAGCACTGAAGATATTTATCTCAGTTCAATTAGAGAGTTGGTAAAAGAGGGCATTTCAAAACAGAACAGGAAAGAGTGTTTTCCTTCCATAATATCATTCAGCTTTGGCAACTGGGGATGAATTTAGTAGCTCTGAATCCTTCCATTTCTGTTAAGATGGAGTTTTTTTCTGGCATGCTAATTATATTTCTATGCAGTGTTAAAATAATAGCCCTTCAGAGTATGCATAATCCCTTCCTGTGTGCGCAATATTAAATAATTAGTTTTACTTAAATGAGTCTAGTATGTTAGAAGAATTCTCAAAAATTTTGGTGGTTGACGTCCATTTTTAAAGTGCCTCAAGAATTGAAGTCTGTGTGCAGTGCTTTACATTTAAGCAGATGAGGCTATGTTTGTAGCCTTCTGGAGAGAACTAGAGAAGCCAACTTTTTTAAAAATGGAAATTTGGAAGGCCTTTTGTGTGCGTGCAAAAGAAAAGTAGAGGAAAAGAGAGCGAGCTACTGAGATTCAGACAGGAATATCTGCTGTAGTAATAATTTTAGTGGCAGAGCAAGCCTGTAGATAGGAGATGGTTATTTGCTTGATAATATTTAATCTTCAAGTGATATTTGATGCATATGAAGCAAGTTTCCATAGTCCCTGAAAAGGAATATGGCAATATAAAGATACATTTTAAAGAGACTGGGGCAATCTAATGAGTGATACTGACAGCATAACACTCAGCAATACCATTAGAGTTATCCCGCCAGCCAGCCTGCCAGCCTTCTGGAAGCCATTGAAATTAAAGCTCCTGGGATAAATTAGTTTCTCCCAAGGGCCAGAAATGAAATTTAAAAATAAATTTTAAGCATACTAAATGTTTCGATCATCTGCTTTCTGAAAAGAAAAGTTGAGATTACCAGCCAGTTTCCTGGTTCTAGCTGAACTCTTACATGTATTTATTTACTAATGTGTAGAATTTGAAATCCCAAATCACCTCTCTTCTTTTTAAATCGTTTTTTCTTTCTTTTTTTTTTTCTTTTTCTTTGGAACAGGACCTGTTTACACTGGGCATGTAAACGCAATCATGGTCAGGTGGTCACTTACTTGTTAAAATCAGGAGCTGACAAAGAGATTCTTACCTCAAAGGGAGAAATGCCAGTCCAGTTAACATCAAGGAGAGAAATCAGGAGGATTATGGGAGGTGAGTCTGTGTTTTGGGGCAACTTTTGATTTTGTCAAACGAATTTAAAATTTGTTATTATTGGCTACATTCTTGATGCCATTCAAACAACCAGTCTATGCCTGAAAGCAAAGACTGCATTACTATGCCAAGATAGGAATTCCATGTCGTTTCTGGAAAGATAGGCATTATAGGTTTTAATTTTTTTATCCGTAAAATTTAAGACAATAAAAATGGTAATCATAAATCTAATGGAATAGTCTTTACTTTTCTGACTTGAAGAGGCACTAAACATTGAGAAAAGTATTTGTCATATACCAAAGGACACTAGCTTTCACAAGACACTCTTCTTGGTAGTCTTTAAAGGGCTATGTAAAGGTTCTGTGTTTTCTTCTTTTTAAGTGGAAGATGATGATGATGATGGCAACCTCCCCCAGCTCAAGGAGTCAGAACCACCCTTTGTTCCCAACTATCTGGCCAACCCAGCTTTCCCTTTTATCTACACCTCTGTGGCAGAGGATTCAGCCCCGCTGCAGAATGGGGGCCCCTCCACACCTCCTGCATCACCCCCTGCAGATGGCGAGCCTCCATTGCTGCCCTCTGGGGCCTTTCCACGGGACCACACCTCTTTGGCACTGGTTCAGAACGGGGATGTGTCTGCCCCCGCTGCTATACTCAGAACACCAGAAAGCACAAAACCGGGTCCTGTTTGTCAGCCACCAGTGAGTCAGAGTCGCTCACTCTTCTCTTCTGTCTCATCCAAGCCACCAGTGTCTCTGGAGCCTCAAAATGGGACGCACACAGGACCAACGCCAGCATTCCAGCCATTTTTCTTCACTGGAGCATTTCCATTTAATATGCAAGGTAACCCCTTGTCAGCAAACAGCCTCCACAAAGGGGCAGACAATATCCAGAGGTCTAGTGCTTTACTTCCTGTTTGTGTGGGGCGGGGGGGGGGGGGGGGGGTGGTGGGCGGTGTTATATATTTATTTATTTTGAGCATAATTACAGATTTACAGAAAAGTTGCAGGAACTCTCTTTACTCAGATTCACAAATTGTTTACCTTTTGCTCTTTTACCCTGAACTATTTAAATGTGTATTTCCTAAGAACAAGGATAGTCTCTTACATAATTATACACAGTACAATTATCAATTTAGGAAATGTAATCTTGATTTATAATGGATCCTCTAATCCATAGTCCATATTTAAATTTTGTCTGTTGTCTCTACAATGGCTTTTATAGCTATCTTTACTCCTTCCACCCTGCCTTCTGCCCAGGGTTACCCATTACATTTAGTTATGTTGTTTTAGTTTTCTTTAATCTGGAATGTTTCCTCAATCTTTCTCTATCATTTTGGATCTCAATATTTTTCAAGAGTCCAGGCCAATTATTTTGTAGAATATGATTTCCTGTCATTCTTTCTCTATTTATTAGTTGGCATTCTACTATAAAGTCTTTCCCTTCTCCTCCATTCATAACGGTGTGAACTCGTACTTTCTTATTTTATTCATTGGGTTATAATCCATTTTGATATTCAGATTATGCCGTATTTGCCCAGAGGGAGCGTCTTCAAGCCAGTTCTTATGTCCCTTGGACATGTCCCAATATTCTTGGAGCATTTTCTTACTTTTTGGTGCAGCAAGATGTTTCCTCCCAAAGCCAAAATGCCTTCCTTATTGAGGTGTATTGAAATCATAGTTAGACTTTAATTTTTGTTAGTAGTTTTTGCCCTTTTACTGTGTTTATTGCAAGGAGTTGCATATTTCATAAATACCTTTAGATCCACAATTGTTAAATCTTTTTAGAGTAACTTATGTATTCCTATTTTGCCTGTGCCTTTTCACCTCTCTTCTTCCCCATCTTATGAGTGGTTTGACTCCCAAACCCATTCTTAGCCTTTACCTCCTTAGCTCCAGCAACAGAAGTAAATGATCCTTCTATACAGCTGTGACGGTTGTCACCTCCCCAAACCCTCCCCGCCCCCCCACCCCGCCCGCTTTTTTTACTTTGTGAACCACAGTCTTAGATGTAAGGAAGACAATGCAGGAAACTATGCCAGCAGAGCCAGAACTGAGCCTGAGCAAACCCTGCTGATGGTGCTTGGTTTTTCTCATTGGGTGGCACAGGTCTTCGACATGGGGCATGATTAAATATAACCATCTTCTGGAAAAGATCTTAAATTATACAGGCTGAGTATGCCAGAACCATTTATTAACATTTCTCCCTCTTTTTTGCTAGAGCTGGTACTCAAGGTGAGGATTCAGAACCCATCTCTTCGAGAAAATGATTTCATTGAAATTGAACTGGACCGACAGGAACTCACCTACCAAGAATTGCTCAGAGTGAGTTGCTGTGAGCTGGGTGTTAATCCAGATCAAGTGGAGAAGATCAGAAAGTTACCCAATACTTTGGTAAGAAAGGTAAGGAAAGATCTGTTAAGCATGAGTGGTTGTTAGGTTTTTGCATTTTGAAAATACCTAGTTTCTTCCTCCACTGTATGAGTCATAGTTGACGAAATGAAGAGATAATAGAAAAGGAGCAAAGGGTGGTTTTCCAAATGTAATCATTGAGCTTTCTTTCCCTTTCCTGAGTCTGTGGAGACATTGGCATTTTTGAAAGTTGTAGGATATCGGAAAGAATTTTCCGAACTACCATTCACATGTACCTGTTTTCGGTTGTCTCTGTAGTGGTCTGTAAGGATGCCCTTAGTGCACTATCAGGAGTGGGTTAAATTCTGGGGCAAACCCATAAACGTATGTGGTTTTTCCAACATCTCTGGGTTCTTTGAACATCAGGCTTCTGGCTTCTCAGAGCACCTGAGGAAAACTGATTCCTGCATTGCCTCTCTCTCCCTTCAAGGTGTGCTCATCCTATAGCAGCTGCTATTAAGGGCTTCCACTATTCCAGCCCCGCTCATGCCCTTGAGGACTTCTGTGCACTATCACTGACAGCCTGACACAGGAATTTTTTGTTTGTTTCTAGGCTCTGAAATGAGCCAAGATAGTGGTATCAGCGCAACACAGCGCACCAAACATATAGAAAAAGTGACTCCTCTTAACCTGTTGTTTAACCTGTTTTTATTTTAGGATAAAGATGTTGCTCGACTCCAAGATTTCCAAGAGCTGGAACTGGTTCTAATGATAAGTGAAAATAATTTTCTATTCAGAAATGCTGCATCCACACTGACTGAAAGGCCTTGCTACAACAGGAGAGCTTCAAAACTGACTTACTAATGCAGCAGGGACTCTTATCACTGAGTATTGTGACAGTGCGTTCCCTCTGGGCCAAGGACAAACCATTGATCTGAATGCCTTGGATGCCCAGGAGGGGCCCTAGTGCCACTGAGTAGTATACACTAACATCTTTCTGCCAAGGTAGGAAGCCCCTGACCCCCAAGCAGCGGTGCCACTATTCCAAGCCTCTTGGTGCACAATAAACCTATTGCTCAAAGCCGTGAACAGCTGAGAAGTGGTCTGGAGAGGCAGAAGCCGACGGTTCTCTATCCAGTGTGTTTTATGTGCAGCATGTAAGAGAATTGTCTAAGCAGAAGCTGAGAGAGAGCAGAGCCTATTTCTAGCCACTCCTGTTGACAGTGCACCTGAAGAGCCAGGATGCGCTTTTCTTGGTGTTGCATGCTCACAACTCTCCTAAAACATGAAGTGACTAGAGAGGAAAACTAGTGAAAGCACAGGTACTGAACAAATGGGTTTAAGGTGACTTATGGCTGTGAGGTTTCATATAACCTATTTATAAGTGTTACTCAGGTTCAAAGTATTTAAGAATACAGTTACCTAATTGTAAATATGCTGTTAACCAAAAGAGCTTCCCCTCCCCCATTTTTTCCTTCGTAAACACTCATGACTGCTTCTCTGTCTCCAGTGGGCTGTTGCCTAGACAGTCATCTCTGCATTAACTCCCCTCCATCACTAGAGGGCTCTCTGATGCTTTCCGAGAGAGCAAGTGCTTTTTTTTTTTTTTTTTTTTTAACTGAAGCAATTCCTATCATCTCTGTGTTTAATTGCACCATGAGAGAAGAGCACAAACATTGCCTGTCCAATGTTCTCCACTTTCATTTTTCCACTAGAAATGAAAAACAATTTTTGAGACTGAATCTGTTGCTATTTTAAAGGTTATTGTGGGAAACTGAGCTAAAGGAGTTAGCATCTTTATTTTTGTATCAAAGATAAAGGTTATTTTGAAATTATTAGGATTTTTACACAACTCTGAAATCTGTTGCTTTTGTAAACAAATTGTTTGATCGTAGGGATCCCCCACTACTCACACTAATCCACTTAACGAAGTCCATTGTGAGTCTACCAGGCTTTGTTCTGTAAAAAAGAAACACACCTGATTAAACTCTTGAGCATGGCAAAGAATTTTTTTAAAAGAATGCATTCAAGGATTCTTTTCCTTCCCTCAGTGTCATTAATGTTAAAAGAAAAGCCACTGTCTTGTTGAAACAAACAGCTTAACTCTAGAAATAAGAACGAGCACACTTAGAAGAGCAGGGGTTTGAAGCCAGCTGTTGAAGAGCATCCCTGTTGTCTTAAGAAGCTTTTTCCCCATAGTGCCTAGTTTCCAAAGAAACTTAACTTCCTAACTGTGTTAATTTTATTGGAACACGACTGAGAGAGCACGTGCAGAAGATGCCAGTGGAAGAGAATGTGGTGCTAAGATGACAGCCTCCTGCTGCTGCCCAAATGCTGAGTTGAGCTGGAGGTGTTCTCACGGCCAGCTTCATGGAGTCACTGTTCAGTGGTTTACCTATATTCCAATTACTGATGGTGACTACTTACCCTCGTACAGTGTTTGCATAGCAGGGTAAAGGTTACTTATTACTCCCTTTCTCTAAAGTACTTTAAAGAAACCTCCCCTGTGTTTCACTCAACCAGAAGCTAGTTTCTCTAAACGTAGTAACCATTTTTTCCCTTTAAAAAAAGTTACATTTACTGATAAAGTGGATGCTAGTTCTATCCTGGAGGAAATAAATTCAATATTAATTCATGCCTAAATTACTAAGGTTAAAACTCTTCCAGCCATCAGATCAATTAGAGATCCTCGAGCAGTAGAGGCCCTTGACTGGGAGGTGGCCTACAGAGCAGCAGCTCCAGGGCAAAAGAAACAGGGAGCCAGAGGTTTGGTGTCCCAGGTTAGAGATAGGCCCTACATGGTTCTCTCTCCTGCTTTATAAAGTCCTCTGTGGTCAAGTAACTACTATGTATGGCAGGCAGTAGGATAAGACTACACAGTTGCTGGTAGGTGAGTTTAAAGTCTTAATCTATGCATTCAGAGAAATATTTTTATATGCTTTGTGTAATTTATAACAAAGATTTTTTTTAAGCTGTTAACTGTGAATTCACCCCTCCTCCTCCACTGCGTATCTAAAGCATGTGTTCACACCGTGCGTAAACATTCACGGAAGATTTTTTCTTTGTGCATTGCTGACTGTTCAAATATAACAAGTATTATTAAAATTAAATATTAACTGATTGAGCCCATGTTCTTTAATTTTGGCCTTTGAAACAGTGCTATACTTCGAATCATAGGGAGTTCAAATTGTTGGACAGTCCCAGGGACAAGATGCTCTGGAGGAAGAATAGAAGGGACTGTTCCCCACCTGAGCCTCCTGCATCCTGCTGCTGCTTTGGTGCTCATGCCTTGTCAGTGGCACCTGGAGACAGATATTTTGTGCGGTGTCTTTCCTCCTGGTTCACAGCAGTCAGCTTCATTTCCCCGGAGTAGCTGAGCCAGCTAGATGGAGGTCATCCTCTATTAACCACATTTTTTGATTATCCTATTTACTTTACACAACTGAGCCTCTCCTTTGGGCTGTCAACACCTGTCAGGGCCTCAATAAGCTCAGAAGCAAACTCCCAAGATAGGAGAGGAAATACAGCCTTACATTCTTTGGATCTTTAGCTAAGAATGATGCCGAATGAATCTGCGTTTCTTGTTGGTTTAGGGCAGCTAGAGCCTCACAAAGCAGACGTCATGCCAAATTGGTCTAATAAATCAGGGAGCATAGCAGAGACCTTTTCTTAGCACCAAGCAGAGGCAGAATAATTTAGGCATTTGTGCTTTCATACTTGCTTTATCACAAGGATGAAAGTCTTCTTCCATACACTCATAAACATCCTAGACAGAAAGAGCCTGCCAAAAAAAATGTGATTAACCTTTAACAAATGGTCCTGCAGCACAGACTGACCCCAAAGCATATAGAAAAACCAGATCAAAGGCGCCATCTTCACACTTACTGCAAACCATTTAGGGTGGGGGACAATAAACCGTCACCCACAACCGGTCGCATCATACCAAGAATAAAGGTCAAGGAGACCAGAAAACTTAGTAAGGGAACAAAGAGAAGAGATCCATTCTAAATATAAGGCCTTGTGCAGGTGGACTCTGACCTGCAGAAAATAAACGGTTTGCTTGCTCAAGAATGCAAATTTAATTCATTCCCTCATCGCATTTACCAGCCTGGGACTGTCAGGGCAGGGGCAGCCTCTGGGCTGCTCTGTACTCTTCCCAAATTTAGCCTCAGCCGGACTGAGGAAGATGAATGACTCGGAGGCCTCACTGGTTATGGGGACCTGTCGGGAACAGACTTCTAAAGGAGCAATGAAATTAAGCACCTTGCACTCATTTCTCAGCCCCTAGAGAAGCAGGCTTAGAGGTCTGAGGGATGACATAAATGTGAAGGTGTTCACAACAGCTTTCCCAAGAGGCCTTGGGTCAGATTTCAGGGGCTTTATTTCTCACCTTTTTATAGTATCTGCACAGCAGATCAGGAACTACTGGCAACTATCCAGTGAATTCTGGCCGTGAAGACAATATTTCCAGCCTAGAGCTCTTGGGTCTAAAATCTTCAGATAATTCTAGCCATGTAGACAAAATACCTCTGCTTCTCCCCCTTCCAGGGCCCCTGCCTTCTCCAAATGTCGTAACCCCCACATCCGTGACCAGGCAGAAAAAGCCTACATCAGGGTGTATATATTGTTGACCACATAACTTCATTTCACCAGTGCTCCATTTTTAATGGATTCAGGCCAGCACTCCAGAGTACAGGACTCAGTTCTTAGGGAGGCCTGACCTGGCAGTCTTCTGTTCCAGGAAGAAAAAGCTTTATTTAAAAAAATATTCAGAGTAGAAAATATGAAAAATCATAGGGGGTAGGGAGATCATTCCATGAAATGATTGAAAACAGTATAGCGGGGAAATAATATGAGATTGGGTCTGAGGAGACCTGGGGATAAGTCTGGGCTCTGTGCCTCAAACCAGCTGTGACCTTGGGCATGTCAGGCACCTCTTGAGCTTCATGTTCTCATCTAAAGCATTTAGCATGGTTATCCTGTGAAGCGCTTTACAGGGGCAAAAATCTAACAAATGCCTCCAGCATTTGCTATTAAGTCCATTCTGCAAATATATTTGGTGTCCTTTTCCTTTTCTTGAGGAAAACCAGGAATGGCCAGGAAGAAATCCCAAGAAGATATTTTAGGCAAGTCCAGCATCGCTGGCCATCCCGTAGAAGATGCCTCTGGCTGCAATGAGGTTGGTTGGAGAATCAAATTCAGCTACTGTCCCTTTGTCCAGGACCAGGACTCTAGCCAAAGAAAAGAAGTGGTTAGGTCTCCGTCAGCCCAGACCTGGCCTCATATCCCAACCTTGCCCTTCTGGGTACTGCTCAAGATCTGCAGTGACATGCCAACCCTGCCACTTCAGTCAACCCACCCAACACAGCCGCTACACCACATGTACACACTTGCAAGGCTGGTAATTTTAGCCACTCCGTTTGCTCTCCTGGCAGATGAGGCAGTTTCTGGGATCAAACACAAGAATCCTATTCATCTTTGCTAGTCGGGGCTCCAAAAACCTTCTCTAATGAGCCTTCCCCTCACCGGGGTCATAGGACTGTGTGCAAGGAGCCACGGGCTTGTGCGCTGGGCCCTGTGTGCTTCCATCTGCTTTGTGCCAACTCACAAAGGCACACGGCGGGAAACCGGGCTGCAGTGAGGCCTGACACTGGAATCTGGGGCTTTGGTTGCCAATCTGGCTGCTGCTGATGGGTGGATCCCACCCGCCTCACCTCACACACAGTCAGGCCTGGGCCTGCGATTAGATTATCCCGCCAACTAATCAGAGGGTGCACCTGGTGTAAGGACAGGCTCCCTGGGTGAGGCAGGAGTGGAAAGGGATCTCCCAAGCCCAGGGAGATGCCACTCAATGGGAGGATGTGGACCGTACTCTGTTTCCCCACCTATGGGACGCCTGGAAATGTGTTCTAGGAAGGAGTATATCTGTGGCCATCACTGCCTAGCCACTGCCCATATTGGAGCCCAGGAGACCATTTCCTCCTTTCAGGGGCTTCTCACTGCTCTTGGAGGTATGGACCGAATGCTTTACCATGATCCTAGAAGTGCGGCATGGTGGGGCCTGTCCCTCTCCCCGCCTCATCTTGGTTCTACTGCCCTCGTTGCCCTTTGTACTCCAGCCTCGTGCATCTTCCCACCTCAGGACCTTTGCATGTGTTGCACCTTTTGCCTGGCATTTTCAGCTCCCTCCCTACCCCACTTTTTCCCCATGCTCTCCAATTTCTACTCCTTTAGGGCCTGGCTGGCGCTTCCCTTCCTTAGGAGAGAAAGTATTCTGGCCATCCTGTATGAATTGGCTTTCTCAGGCCACCCCCGACACGGACCCCTGCTTCCTTCCTGCAGGCTCTAATTACACATCCAGTAGAGTGATTATTTGATTAATTTCTGCGAGCCCCACCAGAATGAATAACTCCCCATCCCCAAGCTCAGTTTGAGTTTTCTTCCCTCAGGGCTGCTGGTGAAAATCATTTTCAGTTAGGCCTGAGAACCCAAGGCCCAGTGCTTCCTGCCCACCTTCCCTTCTCTTCTCCCAGTGGGGTCCTGGATGAGAGTGGGGAGTGGGGTGGGGTAGGGATGGAACAGACAGACCATATCATCAAGCATTCTCGGTTTGGTGCCTGATCCTCGGGGCCTGTGTGGGAACACTTCTGAGAGAGACACAAGGGTTGCCCATTGCCCTATCTGTGGCACTGTCCCTGCCTTCCCATGCCCTATGGGTGTTTATTTTGTGAATGAAGGCCTGTTGATGTACTCCCACTGGACTCCTTCAGCATAGATTTGTGGCAGCATCCATGAGTTCCCATGTCTCCAAGAAGGCCGGCCTTCTGGGCCAGCGCCAGCTCACTTCCATGAGGCTTCTGAGTCACCCAGCCCCTCCCCTTATTCTCCAGCACCACACCTTGACATTGGGTACAATGAAGAAACAGGTCACAATTTTTCCTTTCGCCCACGTGAGCTGCCTCCCGAAGAAAGCCATAAGGTTCCGAGGGCAAGGCCCCTTCCCTAATCCTCTGAGAAACTGGAGCTAGGGAGAATAAGAGTAAGGGGTGGAGGAGGAGACTAACATTCCCCAGGATCACCTGCACTTTAAACACTTTATGTCACTGACTCCTTCCTACAACCCTGAGAGAAGTTCATGAAAGGTTTGTGAATTACCCAAGGTTACATATCTCTCCTACTTCCAGATAACCT
This sequence comes from Pteropus vampyrus, assembly GCF_000151845.1. Lineage (NCBI taxonomy): Eukaryota > Metazoa > Chordata > Mammalia > Chiroptera > Pteropodidae > Pteropus > Pteropus vampyrus. The sequence goes on from NW_011888885.1 coordinate 4,946,821, forward strand.
TAATCTGCCTGCCCCTTCCTGATGGTCCAGGTGACCTCACAGGTCCCTTCCTGCTTGGGTTCTGGTGTCCCACCTGGTGTAGTCCATGATGGTATTGAGCCGGTGTGCGATGGTCAGCACTGTGCAGGTCTCAAACTGGGTGCGGATGGTAGCCTGGATGAGGTCATCAGTCTCCAGGTCAATGGCGGCCGTGGCCTCGTCTAAAATCAGAATGCGGCTCTTGCGAAGGAGGGCTCGAGCCAGGCACACAAGCTGTCGCTGACCCACACTGAGAAAAGGAAAAGCAGACGTCTCCAGCTGGGAGCCCCAAGCCTGCCCCAGGCCTCATTCCCCCGAACTGTTTCTGTCTCCACTCCTTTCCAATGGCCCAAGACTGGCTTTCTGTCAAACTTCTTCATTTCTGCCTCAGCCCGGGCCTCCTGAAACAGGGGTCGGCGGAGTCAAGGGTCTGAACACCACAGGATTAATGAGGGGCCTTGGAGGTAGAGCCAGTGCTCGACCACACTGTGCGATCAACGGCCTGGCACCATGGCATCTGCTTTCTGTGCTTCCCTCTCATCCTCGCTCCTCAGCTAGTGCCATGATGCTCTATCAGTCACTGACACCTTAATAAGAACACCCTTTCTGGATATTTGCACACATTATGCCATCTTGCTTAGCCTAATATCACATAATTTGGACAGTCTTCTCCTGCCTCCATGGACAATAAAGGCCAGGGAACGAGGAAAACAAGGAAGGGGCAGGGCAGAGGAGGACCTGGGGAATGACCGGTGTCTGTTCACTGGGGAGGTGGAGGAGGGGCAGAATGCATACCTTCAACCTCTTGCCTTGGAAGCCAGAGCTAGTGAACAAAGCAAGAATGTGTTCCCAACCACAGAGGCTGCAGCACCCCCACACCCAAGGACAAATACCTCAGCCCTTCCCAAAGGGGTGAGTCACCACAGCCCGAGTGAAGGCCAGGCTCTCTCCCTGGCCCATTCCCGCAACTAATGAAGGTTTTGGCAGCAGAATGAGCCGCCAGATAGAACTCAGGGCTGATTTATGGTGAGACTGGCACAGCATACAGGTTATACTTAAAGTGGCTACCAGCTCAGGGAAGAAGGGAGCTGATTTCTGTCTCAGATCCTGGTGTAAGTGAGGATGGAGGGGATACTCTGGGGGAGGTGCTGATGGCAAGCAGGGACAGGAGAATGGGCCAAAAAACAACTATGGGTTCAGGGTCTGGAAGCTTAGGCCCGTCTGCCAGCCGCCCCCAACACCACTGTGTAAGTGAAATCCCATTAGGATGCATATTCAGTCTTACAGGATTGCTTGGGGAAGAGAGGGTGTCCCACTGCTGGCTATGATGTAGAAAGGAAAGGTTTGGGGCAAAAGCCCCCACTTCTTTGAGTTTCTGTCCCTTCTCTGGCTAGTCGAGCAGCTTTGGGCAAATGATTTTATATGTTAGAGCCTCATTTCTGGCCCACAGGACAGCAGTAAAGATTATACGAGATACTGGAGGCCAAGGTGTTTTGAACACTACTAAGTGCTGAGCAAATGTAAGGTTTTTGTTTTGTTTTTGAGGTCTGGAGAGAGTCCACGGGTATGGGCTGAGTAGAATAAGAATAAATAAGAATAAATTTTCCAGGAGTGTATGTAGGCTGAGTGCTTTCTATTTCATCACAATGACCCTAAGACTGCTCTGTTCAAATGGTAGTCACTGGCCACATGTGGCTACCGAGCACTTGAAATGTGGCAAGTCTGAACTGGGATGTGCTGTAAATGTAAAAATACACATGGGATTTCAGACTTAGTAAGAAAAATATAAAACATCCTTAATAACATTTATGTCAATTATATGTTGAGAAGATAATATTTTCTATATATTGGGCTAATTACACTATTAAAATTTATTTTACCTGTTTCTTTTCCCTTTTTCACCTGGCTACTAGAAAAAAAATTTAATTACACATACATGGCTAACATATTTTTATTGGGCAGCAGAGTGCAAGAGGTATGGGACTATTATTATTCCCATTTTAGAGTGAAGGAAAAGGAGGCACAGAGAGGTTAATCAACTTGCCCCAAATCACAGAGCTAACATGAGTATGGGACTCTCAAGCCTTTAGACTCAGTGAGAAGTGGCTCTCAGCTCTCCCTGATACACAGCCCAGCTGCCGGGGATATAAAATCTGGAGCTACAAGAAAACACAGAAGGGCCCAGGGAGCTCACTTTGCCCTCTCCTAAAATGCAGATGAGCTTGCATCCATCTTGAAAAATATCTATGATTTTCCTAAAGCGCTGTAGGTTAGTAAGCGCTGTAGGTTTCCTCTCACCTGCTCCACAGACATTGACAACCCACAAGGACAAGACTGAATAAGACTTTGGAATCTTTCAGACCTAGTTCAAGTTCTAGACATGCCTTCTTCCAGCTACGTCACTTTGGGCCTGCCTCAGTTTCCTCATCTGTGAAGTGGGACCTCTGAGGCTTACGTGAGGAATCAGAGAGATAGTGCACTGTGTCTGGCACAGAGAACATGTTCAAGACAAAACAATGCCCTCTAAGTACACCCAGGCTGAGGTGGGAGTGAGGAGGGCAGGAGGGGGCTGGCCAACTCCGTGTCATTTGATATTAGATCCCCTAGCTCCAAAAGGTGCTGTTTCTGACTTGTCTACTCCCAGCTGTTACCTGAGATTCTCCCCTCCCTCGGAGCACTGGAAGTCCAGCCCTGCTGGCTGGGAGGCCACAAACGTGTGCAGGTGAGACAGCTCCAGGACCCGCCATATGTCTTCCTCTGAGTAATTGTCGAAGGGGTCCAGGTTCATACGCAGGGTCCCTGAGAACAGGACAGGGTCCTGGGGACACAAAAAGGCCTTAGAAGGAGGCAGCTTGGACCCTATAAGGCACCATGGGCCCCAGGGCCAGGGAAAAAGAAAGGATTTAGGTGGCAGCATTCCCACTCTGTCCCCAGCCCTTTAGGGGGTAGGCAATGACCAAGGAGATAGAAAATGCCTGTGGGGAAGTGATAAACCTCAGCTTTGCCAATCACAAAATCCTCTGCTAAAGCAGAAACAGGAGCACTAATCTGACTCCAAAGTGTCCAGTCAGCAGAAAAAAAAATACCCCAGAGGAGCCAGAAAAAGTGAAATGTAATTCAGAGCTGAGAAACAAGGAAGCCAGGACAGAACGTCTGGGGATGGGTCTGCAATTCAGGGGTCTGGTGTTCCTGGTTTGATTTGCTGGCCCAGGAGGTTGTGGGGCAAGGTATATCTGACCCTTCCAGATCCACTACAGGTGGCCGCTCTATGGCTCTGCTATTGCTCTCTGATTCTCCAGCCTCCCAGATAGAAGTCCCAGTCTTGGACCTCAAGTTACAGAACAGGGAAGGGGTCTGCTCCCCAAGGGTCATTGGCCAGTGTGGCCGTCCATGTCAGGTTTGTACCTGGGGGATGATGGTCAGCTGAGAACGCAGGTCATGGAGTCCAATGGCTGCCACATTGAGGTCGTCAATGCGGATTTCACCCTCTGCGGCCTCCAGGATGCGAAACAGACACAGGGTCATGGACGATTTGCCAGCCCCAGTGCGGCCCACGATCCCCACCTGCAGCAGGTGAAAAGGGGCTGTCAGGGGAAGGCCCAAGGGTCCTGGGGACATCTCCAGGACACCCCTAGAGAGGCTGAGCAGACATGTGGACTAAAGAACTTGCTCTCGCAGAGACTCACACCCCCTCATGTGGAACATGGCCACTTCCCAGGCACAAACCCATCTCACGCGCACCTTCTCGCCACTGCTCACGCGCAGACTCAGGTTCTTCAGCACCAGCTCCAAGCCCGGCCGATAGCGCACTGAGAAATTTCGGAACTCCACTTCACCCTGTGAGGGCCAGTCCGCGGGAGGTCGGCTGCCCTCTACCACCCAGGGGGCCTGGCCAGAAGGAAAAGACAAGTTCTGTATCAAGGCGGTACCTCTTCCCCAGCCTGGCTCCCTCCCACTTTTCAGTTTCCTTCTCTCCCAAAGTCCCCTCCATCCTCAACCCATCATGGCCCCTGGGAGATAGTCCGTGGTGCCCCTGTGGCCCATGCTTGTGGTTCAGTGAATCTTTTATCCCTCTACCTTTATTCCTCACAGAACTGCTCCAAAACATCCCATCCTCCCTCCCCTACTCTCTCTTTGTGCCACATGCTGTTGAGCTGCCCCTCCCTGCCTGCCCTAGCTCCCCCTTTCACCATTCATTATTGAGTGGCTACATGGTGACAGGTACGTGGGTCACAGTGATAAGCAAGATAAAGTCTTTGCTCCCTTGAGGGTTACATTCTGGTATAGAGGGGCATACAATAAAAAAAAAAAGCATATCTATATAATGTAAGAAAGTGATGAATGCCGAGAAGTGCTTGGTGGTGTGGTACTGTACAAAGTGGTCAGGGAAAGCTTCCTGGAGGAGGGGATATTTAAATAAAGATCTGAAGTAAGTGAAGGAACAAACCAAGTAAATATCTGGGGACAGATGTGCCAGGCAGAAAGAACGGCTAGTGCAAATGTCTCCAGGTCTGTTCTGGAACAAAGTGACAAGGTGAGAGGGAGGAGACAGGTAGCAGTGGCCCCATGATGTAGGGCTTTGCAGGCCATTTTAAGGGCACAGTGGAATGACGCAATTTGATGTGCTTTTAAAGGAGTGCCCTGGCTGCTACCAGGTAAAGGGAGAGGGTGGAAACAGAATGACTAGTTAGAAGGCTGTTAAAATAAATTGAGCACAAGATGATAGTGGCTTCGAGACAGGACTGACTGTATAATTTGGGAGGCCCAGCGCACAATGAAAATGTGGGGCCTTTTGTTCAAAAATTACTAAGAATGTCCAGGTGGGGACACCAGAGCATTAAACCAAGTGTGAGGCCCTTCTAAGCATGGGGTCCTTCTAAGAGTGGGGACCTGTGTGACTGGTCCCATACACTCATGAAGCCAGCCCTACTTCGAGGCAGTCAAAAAGCCAGGCAGCCAGTGTAGACCACTCTCTCAAGGTGTCAAAAGAATGGGCAGCAGGGTCGGGGCCAGAATTTTTTAGGATATAGAGACAGGATCATGTGTTTAGACAGGGGAAATGGAGTGCTAGACAAGAAGAGGGAGACTTGGAAGATCCCAGTGTGTGGAGAGTGAGGGGGTCATGGGGGATGCCTGGGAAAGGCAGGGGTAGGTAGGGGCCATGGGGGCAGGAGAGGCCAGGCTGGGAGGAACAGGTAGGATGGAGACTCAGTGGAGACTGACAGGGCAAGAGCTCGAGTCACAGAAGCCATGCCTTGCAAGAGGAAAGGAGGGGTCATTTCATCTGAATGTTGCTGAGAGATTAAATTCCAGGTCTGGAACCAGGGAAGTCATTGGTGAGTGGTTTCAGGAGAGTGATGGGGCCAGAAACCAGACTGCAGGAGGTGGATGAGCTAAAGGGTGATGAGGAAGTGGGGAGAGCATGTGTAGACCATATTTTAAAGCAAGCTTCATAACCAAAGAGAGCCAAGAAACGGGGCAGTAGGATACAGGAGAAGGGGAGAGTTGCCTTGTGTGTCTAGAATGAAAGATATGATACACATATTTCTGCAAGCGGATGGCAATCATACAACAGAAGGAGCCAGACGAACGATGTAGGAGATGGAGGGTGTCGCTGAGGAAGTGAAGCCCCTAAATGGCCATGTGAAGAAGTGGGGGGTGGGGACTTCAAGACAAGGAGAGAATTTCCTGTTAAAAGAGAAAGGGAAGAAGGTAGTTTTGAAGGAAGGTTAAGGGAGTTCACATCTTATAACCTATTTTCTCATTGACATGTCAGGCAAGGTAGATAGATAGGCACAAAGGAGAAGGAAATGTGGGAGTTTAAGAAAAG
>NW_011888885.1:4954378-5085979 GCF_000151845.1 Pteropus vampyrus
CTCCCTCCACCAAGACCCTTTACCATTGTAATGCTCACCCAGCATCACAATTCCCTACTGGTGGGAGTCTCTCTCCATGCTTGACTGTGAGCTCATAGTCCTGGCAAGCAGAACTTGTGGCTGGTCCCCACCCTGGGCAGAGCGAGATGCTCAGGAGATGCGTGTAACACCTGTGTGGCCTCTGCCCCAGTGGTGGCCCTGCCCTGGGGCCCGGACCCCTGTGTACCTGTAGGGCATAGGACACGGAGAGGCCCACCATCCCTGGACTCAGGCTGTTTCTCCCAATCACAGTGAAGAGCGCAGCAAAGAGCACAACACAGTTCCCCATGGTCTCCACTCGGACCCCCAGCCACCTGTGGGGACAGACAAGGAGGAACTGAGGCAAGTGAAGGATGGGGGCAGTTTTCTGTTTACAAAACAGAAAAGAAGAAGGAAGAGCTAAGTTGCAGAACACCAGGATCTCTCCTGCAGAGCCCCTGATGGGAGCTCCTGGAGGAGCAAGGGGTAGCTGACCTGTTGGAGGCAATGTTGGGGTAGCAGCTCCTCTGGTTGGTGTCCACCTTAGCATTGCTAATGGCCTCAAAGTCTTGGCTGCGCCCAGAAGCCCGGATGACACTGGAGCCCGTCACCGTCTCCGAAAAGTGAGAGAATATGGGCGAGCGGCTGACAGATTCCAGCCGCTTCAGTTGCCGTGATGTGGCCACATAGAAGCGCTGACAGGGAGTAGAAAAAAAGATCGTGAAACCACCAATTCAGTCCTGCATACCCTCGGAACCCATCTGGGCTCTTCTCAGCCAGCCCCACTCCCCCATAAGACCTTGCTCCCTTCCTCTACTCAAAAGAACCTAAGACTTAGGGTCCTGATGTGGCTCCATGAACTCATGCCAACCTTTCTGTCTGCTCAGCTCTGCTCAGTCTTCCAGGCTACTTCCTCCACGAAGCCTTTCCTGATTCTCTTTCAGCTCTTGACCCTCTCACCCTCTGTGGAGACCTGCATTACAGCACTGACTTTGCTTGTCCTCCTAAATCAATACATATGTCTGTCTCTACTTAGGGGCTCTAGCAATGTGCTTACACAGTCAAATGTTTTTGCAATATTTGCAAAAATAAGATAAACTTTGTATTCTTTTTCTTAAAGAGCCTCTCCCTCCTGTGCCCTCATACAGTTGGTTAAGCTTCAGCCCCACAAAAACATGGTTCTGCCTCCAGCTTCCATCTTCTACCCTGTGGACCCTAAGATAGCCAGAGCCACATGCGACATGTGTCTTAGAGTGTCCTGCCCCGGCACAGAGTGCAGCCCAGATCACAGTCTCCATACACAGGATCCGCTAACCACCCTGTGGCTCATCTTCAGCAGCTGATTAATTCACAGCAGAACAGGGGCTCAGTGACACAAATGACTTTTACAGTTAGCTGTATCTGAAAGTTATCAACTCATCTTAAAAACATACATACGCAGATTTGTTTAGAAATGTATAAAAATGAAGGAAGAATAATGTGTCTCAAACTGTTAACAATATTTTATTCTAAAAAAGCCAATAGGAAGAAGTTCCAGGGCTGGTTATAATTTACAAGAATTTCATTTTATCCTATGAGGCAGGTCCTATGAGTCTCTATTTTATAGGTGAGGAAAATGAGTTTCAGAACGGGAAAGTGACTGACTGCCTACATCCTCCTCTTCCTCCCTCCTCCCCCCTCCCCTGTGCACACAAAAGCCCTGCCCACATGAGCACCTCAGCCTCCCTCCCATGGCCATGCCCGCCCACTGGCTATGCACCTGCACAAAGAGGTAGAAGACAGCTAGAGGCAGGATGACCACCATGAAGAGTGGCGTGTTGGCCACAATGACCATAAGGGTGGCGATGGAGTTGTAAAAACAACCCAGCAGCATGAGGATGGAAGGGGCCAGAACCTCATCGATGACGTAGATATCCTTGGAGAAGCGGTTGAGGATACGGCCCGAGGGTGTAGTGTCGAAGAAGGACTGTGGCGAGCGCATCATGTTGTACAGCAGCGCCTGGTGGAGCGAGCGTGCAGCCTGGACACTGCCCGCTGCCATTGCAAAGGCCGACAGCACCACCAGAAGCCCTGTTGGAAGAGGCAGAGGGGCACTCGTTCACCTAGGCCAGGTGGCAAGCACGCAGGGGCAGGTTCCCAAATAAAGGATAGCCACGGTGGGCTAGGCGGGCTCAAAGGCAGGTGGACTGCGAGGGTGGGTTAGAGAGGTGTTGGGGCAGGGCAATGGCTATGATGGTGAAGGGAGACTCAGAGGCAAAGGCGTGGCTTAGGGGACCCAGCAGCCCAGAGGTGAGGAAGGGGCCACTGAAGCCCCTTCCAGGTATCTCTGCGGGCTCACCTTGCAGAATTCCAAAGGCAGCATAGACGCCCAGCCTCATGGAGGTGTTGTTCTGTTGTCCACCCACCACAGCCTCATTGGTCCAGGCACTGAGCCATATGTTGGCCCCAAGGGCAGCTGCGCTTTGACCCGCATACAGCAGACAAATGACTAGTGTGGTACAGAGCCCCATAGCCTTGGCATAATCCCAGAACATGTTCAGCTTCACCTGTATGGCCATGGTGGTCAGAGACAGAAAACTCCTGTGAGCCTCAAGACTTCTGGGGGCCCGCCCACCCTCTCCAGCCCTCCTTGTTCACCCTACTCACCCTGCCCATCTCCACCTTCTCCTCCTTGATCAGCACCCCATTTGCCTTCGCCTCTGCTGCCTGCACTACCTTTTCTGCTATACTCAGGCGTCTCCGGTGCACAGGCCGACCCTGGCCCTCTCCTTCCGAGGACATGGTACTCAGCTCTCTGTGGAGGCAGCTCTCTGGTCAGGCCCAGAGAGGAGGCCTCTGGCACACCCACAGAACAGAGCCCAGAAGGAGGGTTGAGGCCGCAGGCAGACACCCAGGGTGTCAGTATCAGGGAGAATGCCCACTGCACCCTACTTGGCAGGTTGTGGGGGCCCTGCTGCAGCATCCCAGGGGCCTGAACGCTCTCAGGAGCTCACCTCATAAACTGCTTCCGGACCTCATACATGACTGGCTCATCCATCAGGTCTGCGTGGCTGCTGAGTGTGTCTTCAATCAGCAGCACCTGCTCATCCTCTGGATCCTCAAAGGCTGTCACAAGGTGGGAGGGAGGAGACAGAGGTCAGGTAGCTCCCTATAAGTCCCAGTATCCCCCACCCCTACTCTAATGAAGGAGCCGGAATGGACAAGCATGAAATAAGATGAGAGGGGTTGAAAAGGCAGCAAGAACAATAACGACAAAAAGAAATGACCAATTTTGTGTTGAAAAAAAAAGGGCGGCAAGAAAGACTTCGGTTAGACGAAGAAAAACTTCGCATCAGGAGAAGTGGGTTCAAATATAAAGGTTAGGAGCTCAAGCTCTGAGCCAGACTGGATGAGCTTCGATTCCCACTTCTTCACTGCATGACTTTAGACAGGCATGTAAAATGGGGATAATAATAGTACCCACTTCATCACATCGTTGTGAGAATTAAAGAAACAAATCTGTGTCAAGGGGCAGAGCACTTAGTAAATGCTCAAGACATCTTAGCCATATATACAGCAGTAAGAAAAGCCAGGAAGAGGTCTGTGAGCCAGGCCAGAGTCTGAGGTTGTGGAGCTGGGACACATGAGCCCGGGGACTTCAATATGCTCCATGAGGACAGGACTTTTGTTTGTTCACTGTTATCTCTCGGTGCCTAGAATAGTGTTTAGTCATAGTAATTGCTCAATAAATATTTATTGCTAAGTAAATGACATTTCCAAGCGCTTGCATATGTGACTATTTATCTATGAAACAGCCTTGCCATACAGGCTGGGCCTGGGCCCTAATGCACTTTTGGCACATGAGAAAACTGAAGCTCTGAGAGCGGAGCGGCTGGTCTAAGGTCACACAGTTAGGGAAGAGGAGGAGAAGGATTGGACTACATCAAGTTCCCTTTCCTACTTGGTGATATCTGACCATGACACAGAGGTCCAAGTTCCCCAGAACCTCCCCTATATAACACTGGGCCTGTCTAGAGATACTCAGAGACCCCCAAGACAGAGGAAGCACTGAGAGGGCACAGAAATACAGAGGGCCCAGGATACCGGTCCTGCCATCCTCTTCCTGGTGTTCCTCGTCCTCATCAGGTGCATAGTTGCGGAGGAAGTCGGCAAAGGAGCCGTCGCGCTGGAGGAGAGCTGAGTAGGTGCCCACCTCAGACACCTGTCCATCATCTAGCACTATGACGAAGTCTGTCTGGGGCAGGAAGCTGATGCCATGCGTCACCAGCACCCGTGTCTGGAGAGAAAGCAGCCATCACTCCCGCCGCCCTCAGCACACACCTCCAGCACACACAGGCACAGGGCCACAGAGTGAGTGTGAGGCACTCGTGTGCCAGGGAGCATAGACAGGCACATAAGGGACTCACCCCATGCTTACCGCAGCCAGCTCAGGGCCTCTGGGCTGTGCCCCACCACACGGGTTTCCCCTGCTGCCCATCCCACACTCCTGCTTCTCAGACTCCCACATGTCCAGGTTTCATCCGCACCCCTTGGCTACTAGTTCTCTCCTAGGGCTCTAGATTTCACCTTAGCCCCCTCAGCTGCCTAGAAGCCTCACCTTGCCTGCCAGCACACCTTCTGGCCCAATGACGTGGTCAAAGATATGCTTGGCCACGTGGGAGTCCACAGCTGATAGTGGGTCATCCAGCAAAAAAATGTCGGCATTGCTGTATACAGCTCGGGCCAGACTGACCCGCTGCTGCTGGCCCCCAGACAGGTTAATGCCCTGGATGGAGGAGGAAGGGAGGAAGTAAGTACAGGGTAGACAGGCAGGAGGTGGGTAAGGGCCCTGTCTACTGTCAATCAGCAGGGCAGACCTCTGCATTCACATTTCATATGCTTGGTCCTGTCCCTGTGAAGCAGTAAGGCCACAGAAGGAAGGTGGTGGCTTTCAGTGTCCCCTCAGGGCAGGTGAAGACATCCTGCTCCCTTTGTTCCATCACCCTGCCCAGCTGGTTTCCCTGCCTGCTGCCTCTTTACTCTAGGAGGCTGGAAATTCCCAGGAGGCCCTTAATAGACCTTTTAATATTCCATCGCCCATACAGTTTGCAGGTGACTTTCATAATAATAATCTCATTTGGTCCTCACATCAGTCCTTCCAGGGAGGTGTCAACTTTCTAGAATAAGAAAGCCCAGCTCTTAATGACTTTGTCCAAGGTCCTGAACTATTAAGGGCAGAAGCAAGGATGGGAAACCAGCCTTACCCCAGAATTCATCAATCCTGAGATTATGTGCCAGAGGGGAGGTAAGATCTTTCCTTAAGCTCATGATGAGGAAACTGAGGCACATAGCTGCAGAGCTGGGCCCAGAAGGCAGACCCCAGAGGTATAGCCTGCTTTGCTACCACCAACTTCCCTTACTCCCTCTACAATAGGGCCCAACTCCTTCGGGTACCCTGAGAAACTGACCCCTGGGGAGAGCAAATGCAAGGTGAGAGCTGGAGCTGCTAGGGAGAAGCCAGCATAGTGACTAAAGCATATGAGCATGCCTGCATTCAACCGACCAGTCTTTCTTGAGTGCATACCATGTGCTGAACATTAAATTAGGTTTGTGTGTGTGTGTGAAGTCAGAGTAGGTCCAAGAGAGATGGGAAGAAGTGTCATAGACGAGGAGTTCTCTGGGTTCTGTGATCTCAGACTCCTACCTAAACATTTCCCATTCCCACTGCTCAGGCTCAGGTCCTCATTTCCCCAGGCCACCATAAGAAGCTCCTCATTGGGTCCTGTGCCTTCAGGATCCTCCACACTGTAGCTTTTCAGCAATCCCTGCTTCAAAAACCTTCACTGACAAATTGAACATCAAGACAAATAATGAAGGTAATGGATTAGAACCCATTGAATCAAATAAGGATCCATGAGCCCATATGGATATAAAGAAATTAATGAATAAGTAAAAAAGAGGAAGGAGGAGAAAGCTCTTTCTTAGAGTAAAATGCCAACTAATAACTACAGCAGGAATAGAGTTAGAAAATTACCATTTGGCAAATGTCATAGTAAACACTGACTCAGGCAAGAATCGTCAGTTAGGAAATAGAATCATCAATGAAGACACAATCTCAAAGTTGACATTGTCAATAAGGCACGAATTGACATCATGTGCCTCCTGATGGGATGCACTAAGAAGAACACAACATTACTTCTTTGGTATTTCCCCCAAAAATATAATCCAAATCTAATTGCAGTCAAATTGAGAGACATTCTACAAAACAAATGGCCTGTATCTTCAAAGGTGACAAGGTCCTAAAAGACTAAGACTGAGGAATTATCCAGATTGATAGAGAATAAAGAGATATGACAAGTAAATGCAACTCATGATCCTGGACTGGATCCTAGACCAGGAAAGAAAATAGCTAAAAAAAGACATTACTAGGACAAATGATGACATTTGAATATAGACTGTAAATTAGATAATAATATTGCATCAATGTTAAAGTTCTTGATTTGGATAATTCAACTATAGTTATGTAAGAGAATGTCATTGTTTGGGGAGAATATACACTGAAGTATCTAGTATTAAAAAAACAAAAGAGCTAAAAGTATAAAACTCTTAGAAGAAAGCATGGGGAGAAGTTTCATGACACTGGATTTGGCAATAATTTTTGGATATGATACCAAGAGCACAGGCAACAAAAGCAAAAATAGATAAATTGGATCACATCAAAATTAAAAACTTCTGTGCATCAAAGGACACAGTGAACAGAATGAAAAGGCAACCTTCAGAATAGGAGAAAATATTTGCAACTCATCTAATAAGGGGTAAGTATCCAGCACAATAAGTCCTTACTTACTGTAAGTCATTACTGGGTTCTGTGACTTTAAGCTAAATGACATATAATGAATCCAATTTTACCATATGCTAATTGATATAAACAAGAGTTAAGTTCCTACGACATGTAATCAATGTTAGAACAAAATGACATTGAATGAAATGATGTTATTCGAGGACCTGAGGCAGATATGAAGAACTCCTACAACTCAACAACAACAAAAAGACGAACAACTTGACCAAAAAATGGGCAGACAACTCAAACTTTTCTCTAAAGGAAATACACAAACAACCAACAAACACATGAAAAGACACTCAACATCATTAGTCATAAGGGAAATGCTCATCTGAACCTCAATGAGATACCACCTCATACCCATTAGAATGGCTTGTATTAAAAAACGAAAACAAAACACCCCCCCCCACCACCCCACCAAAAGCCACAGGCATTGGCCAGGATGTGTAGAAGTCTGAACTCTTGTGCATTGTTTATGGAAATGGAAAATGGTGCAGCCATTACGGAAAATGATATGGTAGTTCCTTAAAAAATAAAAAATAGAACTACCATATTATCTAGCATTTCCACTTCTGGATATACACTCAAGAGAATCGAAGGTAGGGTCTCGAAGAGATATTTGTACATCCATGTTCACAGCAGCATTATTCATGATAGTTAAAAGGGGGAAGCAACCCAAGAGCCCATTAACAGGTGAATGGATAACCAAAGCATGGTAGACACATACAACGGAATATTATTCAGCCTTAAAAAGGAAAGGAATTTTGATACATGATATAACGTGGATAAACCTTGGAGATATTATGCTAAGTGAAATAAGCTAATGTCAAGAAAACAAACTAGATACTGTATGATTCCAATTATATGAAGTGCCCGGAGTAGTCAAATTCATCGAGACAGGAAGTGGAATGGTGACTGCCAAGAACTGAGGGAAGAGGAAGATGGGGAGTTGTTGTTTAATGGGCACAGAATTTTAGTTTTGCAGGATGAAAAGAGCTTTGGAGGATGGTTGCATAATAGCGTGAATGTACTTAACACTACTGAACTTTACACTTAAAAATGGTGAAGATGGCAAATTTTACGTTATATATATATCGCAACAATTAAAAATGAATGAACTAAACAAACACTTTTACTGATATCCCATAGTTTTTAAGGTAACGGCCAAAACCTTATCCAAGGTCTTCAAAACTCTGCCTTGCCTTATACCCTCACCACCACTTCCTAACCAGTCCACTCACCATTCCTTGGCTCACATCTTCAAAGGCTTTCCATCACTCTTGGTAAAAGCCATGGTCTAACAGTGGCCTGCAAGACCCTACATGACCTGGTTGCCTGGACACCTCACTGGCCTCATCTCCTCCTCCTCAGCCCTTCTCACTCCACTCCACTCTGGCCTCCTTGCCGGTCCTTGAATGCTCCGATCACTCCTACCTCGGGGACTTTGCACTTGCTGCTCTCTGCCTCTAAGGCCTTTCCCTGAGACAGGGCTCCATGTCCCCGGACACAGCCCACTCCTTCCCTTTGTTCAGGTTTCCAATTCCCAGTGAGGCTTTCCCAAGACACCCTAACAACAGAGCCACACACATATTCCTATACCCCTTCCCTGTTTCATTCTTTCTCCCTTAGAATATATCTAATATATTACATATTTTACTTATTTATCTTGCTTATAAAACTTCCCCTGCTAGAATGTAAGCTATAGAAAGGCAGAGATTTTAGTCTGGTATATTCACTACTGTATAATAGTGCCCGGCATACAGTAAGTGTGTAATAGAATCTGATGAATGAATGAATGAATGAATGAATGAATAGATGAACAATGTGTTCTTCTTCCTCAGCTGTTAAGATTCAACTCAAAAGTGATACTTTTCCTTATACAGACTCCCCACTCACTGCTCTCTCTATACCTATACCCTACATAGGTTTTCAGCCCCTACCTGTTCACAAGTTAGTCTCCCCCAGTAATAGAGCTGCTCCCCAGTGGCTAGCACAGAGCTGGGCATATTACGTGAATGTGTGAATGAATGAATGAATGAATGAATGAGTGCATATATAGACCTGGGCTGGGTTGAGGTGGGCAGCCGTATATGCTGACTCCCCAGAGGATGGAAAGGGATCATGTACCTTCTCTCCAATCTCTGTCTGGTCCCCATCAGGCAGCATCTCCAGGTCGGCTAGCAGGGCACAAGCCTCCAGAGTCTGGCGGTAGCGCTTGGGGTCCAGTGCTTGGCCAAATAGCACATTTTCCTGAAGAGTACAGTTCTGGATCCATGCGTGCTGGGGTACGTAGGCCACAGAGCCCTGGCCATAAGAGAACTCCACAGTTACCTGTTTGCCAAGCTTCTCTTCACATACATCTTACCTTCACATACACCTCTCACCTTCACATACACCTTGCCTTCCAGCTTCTCCATCTCTCCCAGCAGGGCAGACAACAGGGAGGACTTTCCACAGCCCACGGGCCCCACCACGGCCACGAGGGTCCCTTTTGGCACCTGGATGTCTAAGCTGGGGGCAAGGAAGCCAGGAGCCAAGTCAAAGACAAGGATTAGGTTTTCGGTTCCCAACCTTCCACCGGGAGACCCAAGCCCTGCTCCCTTCAGAGAACCACCCTGGCAAGTGAGGCTCTTCCTACTTTCCAAGCCAAAGATGGGGAGTTGGGGAGGTGCGGGGGGTGGTGGCTGGAGGGCAGGTTCTGCTACCGGTCTGATGTTTGGCCCCCTTTTGGCAGCAGAAAAGGGATGAGAGAAACTGGTACCTGTGGAGGGTGGGGGGCAGATCCTGGGCCCAGGTGAAGGTGCCATTGTCTATGATGACAGCATAGCCTGGGAGGGTCAACGTATACAGGTTTAGGAGGGCCCAGGGCCAGAGGGATAGGATCCCTGGGGGAGGAGGGAGGGAGAGGTGTGGGCAGCCTTGGGGGAAGGGGCTAAGAGGAGAAGGCAGGGAAGTTTGCGGGGCAGGGAGAAGGGACAGGAAGTCTTAGGGCAGGGGGAGCCCCAGGGAAGGAACTAGAGTGGGAGAGGGCTGGGGAAGGATGCAGAAGAAGAGAGCAGAGAGCCAGAAAAGGGAGAAGATGGGCATAGAGTTAAAGATGTGAAAAGAGAAAGAAGAAAAGGGGTCGCA
Organism: Pteropus vampyrus; assembly: GCF_000151845.1. Taxonomy (NCBI): domain Eukaryota; kingdom Metazoa; phylum Chordata; class Mammalia; order Chiroptera; family Pteropodidae; genus Pteropus; species Pteropus vampyrus. The sequence goes on from NW_011888885.1 coordinate 4,964,346, forward strand.
AGAGAAACGTTAAAAGCTTGGAATGAAGATTTACTGGAGCGGGGCTGTGGCAAGGGCAGCCCAGGTAAGGGCGTCTAGACCTGGGGTGATGGTCTTTCTTTCCACACACTGGGGGTCAAATTCATCTTGGTTCAGGAAGTGCTGGATCCGTTTCAGAGACACACTGGTCTGCAGGAGGGTGTGAGTCAACCCTGGAAGCTGTGCTTTTTCTATCCCACTCCCTCCTACACTTGCCTGGCCCCCAACTTCCCGGGTGAGGCCGGGCCCCCTGAAGGCTCAGATAGGGTCCAGGTTGGTAAATGGAGGCTGTCTCCAGATCACAGGTTTCCAGGGACCCCACCTGACTTCCTCTGACTCCAAATGACCACTGACTCTAATAACCTCATTCAACTTTGAACAATTCTCCATAGTGCCCGATGGCCCTCTCCTGATTTCAGTAACTCTTTGATCATCCCCTGACCCTAAGTGACCCCAACAACCTGCACTCACTCCAGCAGGACATGCCCGCCCCCAGCCCCGCCCGGGGTTACCTGGGTCAGGTTGCTGATTAAAATAGGCAGCATGCCGAGGGGGTTCTTTAAGATATTGAACAGGGACACAGACACAAAGGCCTTCTCGGCGTCCAGCACATTGTTTGGGTCCACAGACATGTATACTGCGAGGGTGATGAGGGTTACCTGGGTAGCGGTAGAGGTGGGTGTCAGGGTGGAGTCTACTGGGCCTCCAGGCTGGCCAGGTGGGAGGTGGGAGGCCAGCTCCGGCAGGAGGCCAGCTCTGGCAGGAGAGCCTCACCAGGAAGGGGGTGCACATCCAGATGAAGGTGGACACAGCCTGGAGGTAGGCACCCTTGCGCAGCAGCTGGAGCTCGCTTTGCCGGATGCCTTCCACCTGCTGCAAGAAGCTGGGCTCCCAGGCATAAAGCTTCAGCACCTTGATGCCGCCCAGGATCTCACTCATTAGCTTGATGCGCGAGTCTTTGAACTTCATTTGTTCTACCTGTGAAGAGAGTGGCTCTACTCTTCTCCCCAGAGCTCTACCCACGGGGGCTTGTGCCTTCCGTGCGCTGGCGCACATACCACAGCCATTCAGGCTGCTCACCACTCCCCCACCCTCCTCCCTGCTGGGTCTGTGCCACGCCTCGGCCTGGAATGCCCCACCCAGCCTCCCCTCTCCTCCTGCCCAACAAAATCCAGCTCCAACCTCTGTGCCAGTGTCTCGGTCCCTCCTAGGCAGTATCCTCCACCCCTTTCCCTGGGTTTCTAAGGCACACTGCACTTTCCTTTTATCCCCCAAGAGATCTCTGTGCATGGACGCTTCCCCAGTTAGACTGACCCAGGGTGCAGCACGCTAAATTATTCATTCGACTCCCATTTATTGAGGGCTTACTATGTGCCAGGCCATGTGCTAGATGTAGGGCAGATAATGATGAACAACTCAAACTAGGCCCTGGCCATCATGAAGCTGACTGTCTGATGGAGGAGGCAGATAGGAGGCGAACAATTACCTGAATAAATGCTTAATAAGCTGGTATTTGTACTACGGAGGGAAACAACAGGATTTTGTGATAGTCTGGGAAATCAGGGTTTATGCTGGGAGGTAGGGGCACGGAAGGGGAGGAAGGGAGGAAGAGCATCCCAGGGAATAGTGGGTTTGGTAGCCCGGAGGTACACAGAGCTTGGTGTTTTGCAGAAAAGTAAGAAGGCCAGATTGGCTAAAATTTGGCCATACCTCAGGGGGTGAGGGCTTGCAAGGTAAGCAAGGGCCTGGTAGGTGGTCCTAGGGACTTTGTCATTTAGACTACGTGCAGTGAGAAACTACTAAAAACTTCAATGAATGTTTGCAAATAAAGGACTGGATGACTGAATATTTACACTCAGCACAGTGTGGTAGGAGAAACTCTCATTAGACCAGAGGATACAGGTTCGAGTCTCAGCTCTGCCAGGTTCTGAACTGCCATATCTCTCTGGGCCTTGGTTCCTCAGCTGCAAGATAAGAATGTTTCTAAAACCCTCTCAGGGTTGTTGTGAGGATAGAGTAAGCTAAAGTTTGTGAAAAAGGCTTGCAGCCATCAGTACTCAGTAAACAACGTCATCGAGGAGCCTCAGGTTAGTATATGCCTCTCCCCAGGCACCTAGCCCGGCGCTCCAGGCAGGAGCGGTACACTTATGATAGCACCCACCTGGAAAGCTCGCATCTTCATGGCCAGAGCTCCATTGAATGGGATCAGCAAGACCATGAGAGTAACTCCAGCCAGAATAGAGGGACCCAGGTTCTGAGGAGGTACAGGTGGATGGATAAGACAGACAGATAACCAAAGTGTATACACAGACAGAATCCAACAGACAGAGGCTTATTAATCTGAAATCTAGAGATGGGCAGGAAGCAATAGATGGTGGTCAGCCAGATAGAAAGCAAAAAGCAGACACATTGAGAAAGCCGAAACATTTGAAATGAAAACATTTGCTAGATCAGCCAGCCATCAGACAGTGACAACAGATGGGGACAAACAGCAGATATGGAAGGGTGTCCAGACCCACAGGAAGACAAATACGGACAGACAATGATGGACAGTCACACCCATCCTGCTTCCTAGTCTCTCTTTCCTCCCCTGAGATCTTCAAGAAGGATAATCGGCTGGAGAGACTCCGCTGCAGACACCAGCATCCTCACAGTCCTGTCCCCAAACCCAAATATCTAGAAAAGTTCTCGTGTCCATTATGCATCCCCTCTGCTGACCCAGAATAACCCCATCTTGTCCTTTCTCAGCAAAGTCAAGGTCAGAGGAAGGTGGCAGAGATCAAAGTTTGAGAGTCACCTGCCAGAGGAAGTAGACTGCCAGGATGATCTGCAGAGGTGCTGACCACAGCATGTTGAGAAAGGGGGCAAGGTCCATGAAGCGCTGGGCATCCACTGACATGAGGTTGACCATTTCTCCCACGGTGAACTTGCGTTTGACTGAATTGGTGATAACCAGAGCCTGCAGGTGGACAGCAAGTAATGGACCGAGCCCGCAAGCCTCTCCAAAGCTCCCCAAGGCCAGCCTCCCCAGCCTTCCATGCCCTGTTCCAGCTGACCTTCCTATAGATGACACCTATGACACCCGTACGAAGCCTCAACCCCGTCACAAAGATGCGGTGGTAGTACTGGTGTAAGATCAGAGTCTGCATCGTGGAGCACATGAACATCATCCCGGCTAACAGGAAGCCCCACCAGGCAGGGGCCGCGGGGTTTGAAATAAATCTGATCAGCATGCTGCAAGGGCAGGAGAGATGCGGGAAGGTGGGGAGGGCTTTCCAGGCTGCTCCCTCTTTCGCTGCCCTCCCCTTTCACGCTGCCCTCCCCTTTCACTCTCCGCCTCCACTCCGCCCCGGTCTGACGCCTCTCAGGTGAGCGCTGCTGGCCCTCCACGCCTCCACCCGGACCAGGGGACTCAGCCAGTGTTACCTCCATCCTTGCTCCCTTCCGCCTTCACCTCCTCTTCTATCTGCCGTGGCCCCCGCCACCCATTCCTTCCAACGCTCTCACCACCGGCCTGTCTTTCGTCTCCTTGGGCCACGCGGCAGGAACTAACACCATGTCTTCTTTGATTCGATTTTCCTATGCTTTCTCCAGAACTGCTAAGGGCTCAGAGCCCACCATAGGACCACACAGACTCTCGCTCCTCAATCCATCCTCTCCAACATCAGCGGGCCCCAGTGCTGCCCAGTGACCTTCTCCAGGGCCCTAACTCAGCTCCCCTTCCATAGCCCTGTTTACCTTCGGACCAGTCCCCACTCCCTGGCCCTCTCCGCAGCTACCCACTTAAGTCTTCTCACTTAACCGTCTGTTGAGAACTTCCACCAACCACAAGCTTCCCTCCCAACTCTTGGCCTCTTCCCTTCCTCCTGCCTCAGAAGAGGTGTCTCTCCAGCTTTCTGAGCCTGATCCTGCCCCTGAGCCCTGCCTCCCACCCACCTCCTCAGGTACACGCTCTATCATCGCATCCCTTTCTCCTGATCTGCAATAGCTTCATCTCTGCTGGCAGCTCTGTACCTTCTATTGACATAACCAAGTCTCTTCCATACTGGGACGAAGCTCCCCTCAACCTCCATACTCATCATCAGGCCTCTCCTTCTGCTGTGGGTTGAGTGTGTCTCCCAAAAAGATATGTTCGAGTCCTAACCCCTGGCACCTGTGAATGTGACCTTATTCTGAAATAAGGTCTTTACAGATGTGGTCAAGATGAAGTCACAGTGGAGCAGGGTGGGCCCTAATCCAGTGACTGGTGTCTTCATAAGAGACTGGAGAGGGAGATTTGCATACAGAGATGCCGGATGCACAGGGAGAGGGGGAGAGAGTGGGGAGGGGAGGGAAGAGAGAGAGAAAGAGAGAGAGAGAGAGAGAGAGAGAGAGAGAGAGAGGGAGAGAGTGAGTGAGCATGAGAGCAAGCCCACCGCACCGTGAAGATGGAGGCAGAGATCGGAGTGATCTACAAACAGGAATGTCAAGCATTCCTGGCAAGCACAAGAAGCTAGGAGGCATGGAACAGATTCTCAGAGCCTCTAGAAGGAACCAACCTCACTGACACCTCAGCTTCAGACTCCTAGCCTCCAGAACTGTGAGAGAATAAATATCTGTTCCTTTAAACAATCAAGTTGTGGTAATTTGTTACAGCAGCCACAGGAAGCTAATATATCTTGCTTTACAGGAGGTTTCTAGACCTCCATGGACCCTGTCTCCATTGCGGATCCCCTGCTCTCAGGCCTGTCCCAGCCTCTATTGTTGACAAAGTCACTAACAAACTCCATGTTGCCTTTCCCAGGCTCTATTTTACTGGCCACCCTGCTTCACTCGAGGCCACACCTTGCCTTGGAAGTGCTCTGCTACTCCGTCTCTCACCCTTTCAAGTCACACTTCTGCTTACCCTCTTAACCTGTCAGAATTCCCTAGGGCTCTGTCTGGGGTCTTTGCATGGGCTGTCTGGCAAAGCTTAGCCACAGATAAAGCTTAGCCATCAACTTTTACCCGATGGCTCTGAAAATGTGATCTCTAGCTAGCTGGGAGTCTCATCTTGGGGGGCCCACCAGCACCATAGGCCCAATGTGGCCAAGACTCAATTCATCACCTTGCCCAGTGCCCAGTCCCTTCCCCACACTGAGGTCATCATGTCAGAGAAAGACCCATCACTCTCCAGTTACCCAGGCCAGAACCTAGTCACTCTCGACCCCTCCCTCTCCCTGGCACACACCTCCACCTCCTGAGCAGCTTCTGAATCCTATCTCATTCCTGACCTGCTTGGCCCACTTCCATTTGGCCACCTGTCCTTCTAAAATGCAAATCAAACGCCCCTCTCTGGCTGCAAATCTTTTAAGGATTTCCTTCGCTCTCTCCCTTTCTCTTCGTGTTTTTCCGCCTCTCCCTCTGGTCACGCTGACCTCCAGCATTCAGAACTACCTGGAATTCCTGAGTCATGCTGTCTCAGGCCTTTGCAACTTTGCCTAGGCTGCACTCTCCCTTCTTTCCTCACATGGTTAGCTATCCTTCCAAACTGAAAAACCTCCCTGGCTGGCAAGCGTACCCTGCTCCTTCCCAAGCTGGCTTTTTTTTTTTTTTTTTTACCCCTCCTGGGGTTGTCCAGACACCTGAGTACACCCCTGCCTGCACTGTACTCCAACAGATTTACATGATAGTTTCTCCTACAAGACTTTAAAACTACATCATATTTATCTCTGTATCCCTAATATCTGGCACCATTTTGGTACCCTGGGGCTCATATGTATTCATTGAATGAATGAATGAATGCATGAATGGAGAGGCAAGGGGTTTGGGGTTCAGCTGCTCGGCCGCTCTCCTTCCCACCCTCTCGTTTGAGAGCTCCTTCAAGTCCAATCCATACATGTGACAGATGATGGAGTCTATCATCTGGAAAGAGCACCATAGCTGGAGTTCAGAGCCCTGGACTCGAATCCATCTTTATCGGCTGTGTGCCCTTGGGCCAGTCACTTCACCTCTCTGAATTTCTGCATCTTCACTTTTTGTTTTTTTTTTTTTTACACTTAGTTTTTCTGCTTCCTCATTTGTAAAAAGGCATAGGAACACTTCTCTGTAAGATTTAAGAGAGAATGTTAATGCGTCCACAGGGAGCCTGGCACATAACATGTACCTGGTAAATAAGTCAGATGTGAATGGGGAAACTGAGGTACGGAGGCATTGCCACTGCCAAAGGGCACACAGAAAGTAGGGAGAGCCCCTTCGTTTGCAGGTCTGGGGCTCTTTTCAATACATGTTGTCCCCTCCTCCGGGCTCAGTCCTCAGGGACAGCCAAGCGACCGCCCTGCCCAGGGAAGGGCTGCAGCAAGAAGGGATGTGGGAGACCTGAGTAGCTGTGGGTTGACGAAGGAGAGCAGGTCCTGGAGTAGCAGGAAGCACATACTGATGAGGAAGCTGGGGCCAAAGGCAGCCAGCAGGGCCTGGAGGAAGGAGAGTTCCTGGGGCCTGGGCTGGTCCCCCAGCAGCTCCTCATCCTCACTGGAGACTGTCTTCCCAGATGCCGCCTTGGCCTTGAGTCTGGTCCAGGGAGGAAAGAACAGTAGGTAGAAACGGGCGCATGGGCCCCATGAAAGCAAGTGCTGGGAGGAGTGGGAAGGAGAGGGGAGCTGCTCTCTTGGCTCTCAGGATTGAGAGGGGGCTGGACAAGATGACTTTCCAGGTAATTCACCAAGAGACTGTCTTTGGGTACCAGAGGGCACATGAGGACTGCCTTAACTACTACTGGAGGACTATAACCTAGCAATACTCGGCCTCTGGCCTGCCCCAGTGTCCCGAGGAAAAATGCTAAGAGGGAAGGGACACATGGGCAGGGGAGGCTAGTGGCCTAGTCACAGGAGAGCTGAGCAGGAAGGGGGCGGAAGTGGCTTGGAGGGACAGAGAAGGGGTGCCCATGCAGACTGGAGGACCCTAGGTTTACCCAGAGGCTCCAAACCATTGAAGCCAAGACACTGCTGACCGAGCTCAAGTCCTTTATCCCTCCGACAGCCAGTTGGTAATTAGGGACTCCTCGCTGAACACGCACCGAACTCCTGGGCCTTGGGTTGCGGTGCGGAGGGAAAGGGTTCAGCCCCAGGGTCAGAAGTGGGCAGGGGAAGAGGACTCAGAGCCCCAGCTCTCTTGGCTGGGCAGTTGATGCCAGACAGCTGGGCATGGATTCAGGCTCTGCCACCATCAACTAGGACACCTTGAGTGCCTCATTAAACTTCTGTGCCTCAGTGTTCCCATCTGTAACACGAGGACAACAGAACCTACACCATATTGCTGTTGGAGATTGAATCAACCCACGTGCCCAGGGCTGGGGCAGAGTACATGTCCAGAAAGCGGCAGCCACTCCCTGGGCTCAGGGGAGCAGGTGAGAGCTGGCCTCACGTCCCGCGTCAGGACCACCCACACCTGCTCTTCTCCCCACCCCGAGCCACGCGAGCATCCCAGGTGGACTAGCCTCCCCTTAGATGCGTGAAGGGGCTAGGTGAAGGGACATGGGGACAGGAGGGCCTCACCGTGCTGCCCGCTTTTGCTGCTTCTTCCAGGCATCCAGCAGCTTCTTCACCACTATCTCAGAGTGGTCTTCCTTGTTCAGGGACCAGAGGTCCTGCTTCTCCAGGGGACGTCGGCAGCCAAGGATAGCCATCCTGGGGCAGGCAGATGGCCCCACATAAGATCAGAGTTTAGCAGCCTGGAGCTGGGACCAGGGTCTCCAGAAAGGAGAGTCTTCCTAGGGTGCTGTGGTCAAGGTAGGTATCTCCTTCGTTGCACAGTGAACAGGCTGGAAGTCACTGCCTCCCACCACAATTTCCCACCCCAGGCCCCTCCTCCCCCTCTTCTCCAGATGCCCCATTGACCCCTGGGCCCTGGTAATGAAATCCATGTTGGCTGGAGCTCTGGGCAAAGACGAAGCCCTAGCCTTGGTTGCCCCTTCAGTGCAGCATGGTTAATGAGATGTCAGCCAGGTCACAGACACAATTATCTTGCTCAAGCCACTCCAAGGGATGGCCAAGGGGATGAGGAGCTGCACGCTTATCCCAGACAGAAAAGCTTAGAGCTAATTACAGTGTCCCTCTAGCCCCTGGGCCTATCCCCACTGCCTGCCAGATGCAGGGCTGGCCTTTAGACTCAGGCCCCAGCCCAAACAAACAGGTTTCCCCATCCTCACCTGCCCCATGCCCGCAGGGACAAGGGTTTGAGGTGGGGGCAGCCAGGCCCAGCTCCTCAGAGCCTTGAACTTATCTACTCTCCTTCCTCCCTTTTACCCCCATCTCCTCACCCTCCTCTCTCTGACCCAGGCTGGAGGGAGAGCCAACTCACTTTGTGAACCACCAGAAAGACAGGCAGGAGAGGAAGCCAGCGTTAGCCTCTGGGCAGGGGTTCTAGAAGGTGAGAGTAGGACGAGGGATATGAGGAATGCCCACCCACCCTCTCAAGGCAGATGAGAGGGAGGAGGACCCCCTGCCCCCACCTTCCAACTCTAAGCCCCAGGTTACACATTGTGGACATGACCTGGGGATGGAAGGAACTGGAAGGGATGGAGGATGCTGGTAAGGGCTGGCTGAGGAATGGGTGTGGAACCCCCACTGCCTCCCAGCCTCCATGGAAAACTCACAGGGTCGACATTCCTTGGGGAGAAAAATGGTGGCTTCTCCTTGAAGCAGGACAGGACGAGGGCACAGAGCACCAGGGCAAAGTAGATGTAGAATGTGGTAAAGCGGAAAGGGTCCAAGATCTTGCCCTAGGGGGACAATGGGGAGAAGCATCAGAACATCAGTCTCCTCTGGGGTAGGAGGTGGCCCCCAGGGATTCTGAGAGAGGGGAAGGATCATAAGGGGGCTGCGGTTCTGTGAGGACTTATCTGGCATCAGGCATCGTGCCAAACACCTCACCTGCATCACCTTGTCCAACCCTCCCTACAGGCTAGGAAATCTATGACACCCTGTTTGTAACTGAAGAAATGGGGCTCCAGAAGACCAAGGAATTTGCCCAAGATCACACAGATAATAAGCAGACGATTCCAAGCCTGTGCTCTTCTGAATATACTTGACCGTCTAACCCTTGAGATGGAGAAATGAGGAGATGCCCAACTGACTCCCAGTGTTCCTGTCACCACACTATCGCCACCACCAAAGATCAAGAAGAAAGCCAGGAACTGAGGAAGGTGGAAAGAAAGGGGGAGAATGAGACCATGAGACTTCCAGGTAAGCCAGAACTACCTGTGCATGTCTGCAAACATGTGTTCAGTAAACAGACGTTGGCCGACACCCCTATGAGACATTGCAGTGGATGGTGGTGGTGACTACAGGATAATAGCTCCCTGAACTCCCACGAATATCCAACAACGGCCCCTTTCCCCTGAGTTACCCTGGTCCTCAGCTCTGTCCGTCCCGCCTGCTTCCAGCAGAGATACAGTGAGTAGAGAACAACACAAAAAAGACTGAACCACAGGGGATGTCCTGGGAGCCAGGGAGGGACAGAGGGGAGGAGCCTGGGACCCAGCGCTGACCTTGAGCCCTAAGGTCACACCCTAGACAGGGCTGGACCAGGTAGGTGCCTCTCTTTCCCCTTACCTTTGCCATGGCTGAAAGGATCTTGGAGCGGAAGGGGATGATGGCGCAGACCACACACAGAAACCAGAAGATGATGAGGACCCCCGAGGACTGTACCCCCTGCAGCCGCTCATACTGGATCAGCAGGGTGGCCAGCAGCTGTTCAGGGAGGGCAGGGGAGGCCGGGCCAGAGTATACACATCCGGACCTACCTCTGTTCCTCCCCGCCCTGTGTGGCTAGATGTTTCGGGGTCACCCCCCATCTTCCCACTGCTAAGGTGTCCGGCCTCCTCCTTAGAGCCCATGGTTCTCCCATCACAATCTCAAAACCCACTGGAGACCCTCCCCCACTCAGCTTCCCGGGCCCCGCACTGACCATGGTGACCCCCACCACCAAGGGGGTGACAAAGAAGATGGGGGCAAGGGCCCAGCCGTGGACCAGGCCATGGAAGGAGTAGAAGAGGTCAGCCCAGGAGACGCACCACAGCAGGACACCCAAGGCCTATGAACAAGGACATGTCTTAGAGCCACCATCCCCAGAAGGAGGGACAGTCTCTTTTTGCTCCTGAAGCCACCAGACTTGCTGGGGCCTGGCCCCGACGGCTGGGCTAGGCACTGGCCGGAAGCTTCTTGAGGGTAGGAGAGACTTGATGGAAAACTTGCTTGTACCTCCCCAAGTAGGGATGATCTCAGTTGGCTGCACACCCAGTTGGCAAGCTGCCACAGCCCCCCACCAGGCGGTGAAGCTGGGGGCCCCTGTCCAGCTGCTGAGAGTCGGGCAAGGGACTCATTAAAAAAAATTTCCCCCAGGTCCCAGTCCCACCCAAAGAGCCCTGAGCTCCTGACCGTCTTTAGCTTGGAGAGGCGGGAGAGGGTGATGTAGCCTCGGTGGTGGCACCGCAGGTAGAGTAGGTAGCAGGGCAGGGTGGCCCACAGGTAGATGCAGGGGATCCAGGCCAGCAGGGAGTTCTGGAAGCAGGGAGTGAGGTCTGGGTTGTCTGTGTACACCGACAGATTGGAGTCCTGGGGACAGAGGAAATAATTGAGTGCTATGGCTGCCTTCTGCAGGATTGGGCTCTCCCTCAAGGGAGGTGGCTGAGCCACAGAGACGCTCCATATGCAATGGCGAAGAAGGGCCCAGCCGCGATGTCCGTAGTAGAAGTCTCAGAGTCCCCAGCTTCACTTTTCCTTGCCATATAGCTTAACAATAGATCGTCCTCAGCAGCTTGACCCTAAGCTTGGAATGTCCCTTGCCATAGAAAGTTGCCCTGAAATTTATGATGAATGCCCTTGTGCTTACTGATCATAATCCTGGTCCAGCATTTTTTCCAGACTACTCCCATCTTTGTTCCTGGGTTGCTAACACCCACCACGTTGCCAGAGGAATGGCTCCGTGAAGCACAACAGAGCACCCCAACCCCGGAACTGTCGCATAGCCCCAGGAATACAGCCCAGATTTTCCCTTAAATACCCTAAGCCAGACCGAGAAGGCAAGGAAGCTTTGAAGGTGTCAACGTGCTGCCTTCTTAGATCACCAGTCCTCTGACAATAAACGCTTATTCTAAATATCCCAACTCCTGTGTTAGTCTATAGGCTGACCGGTGCAGGCAGCGTGAACCCCAGACTCAGTTGCCCTCCAGTTACAATGCGGGGGAGGGTGGTCAGAAGGTGTGTGAAGATGAGAGAGGGTAAAGTAAGAGCGCAAACGAGCAAGTGTTTGTGAGCTGTGGGCTCTCCTAGGAGGCCATGGTTGCCTCCATTTCCTCATTTCTTCACGTTTTCTCTCTCTAACTACAGTATAATAAAAGTATAATAAGCTGCATCCATTTACAGGGCACAATCCAATGGGTTTGTACACACCTGGGAAGCCGCTGTCACAATAACAATATAGTTCCATTGTTCCACAACTTCCCTCGTGCCCCTTTATAGCCCATCCCAGCCAGGCAACCACTGATCTGCTTTCTGTCATTCTAGATTTCTACTTGTTTTTTAAATCATTTTTTAAATTTTATCGAAGCAATATATACACATGGTTGGAGAGCCCACTTCCTCTCTAAGCCTCTCCCAGGAAGGGATGAGGCGTTTCCCTGAGCCTGCTGTTGCCTCTCCTTTTGGCAGGAGGCCATCCCCCACCGCACCTGCCTCACTGAGTGAGTGTGAGCTCAAAGAGCAAGATGATGTGGCGAGAACTCTGTAAATTACCAAGCTTAGAGTGACCACCTATTCCGGTTTGCATGGGACCGTCCTGGTTCTAGCACCAAGAGTCTGGTGTCCTGGGGGACCACTGAGCCCAGACAAGATCCTTCTTGTCTTTGACTATAACTTCAGCTGAGAACTTTTTTGAAAAAAGATCAGGGAATACATTCAAACACATATTTTACTGAGAGCGTTTCCTCTACGACCATCAGCCAACTAATCTTTTTTTCTCTTCTCGCAAAGGATTAGACAGCTTTACCTCTTTCAACTGTGTGATGATAAATCTTTCTTCAGGGCTAACGTTGGGAGGATAACATCGCCTGCTCACCTGGCTCCTTGGCCATCCTACTAGCCCAGACCCTCACCTCTTCCTAAGCAATTCCCATGGGTTCTGGTCTCTTCCCGTCCGTGCTCTAGGGGCCCAGATCCCTGCCCGCACTCTCCTGGTCTTTGCTTCTAAGTCTCTTTGCTGCTTGCCCTGTTGGCATCCGAATGCCCCAGGGCTCAGTCCTTTCCTCTTCTCCATCTCCTTCTCCATCTGCTCTCAACCCCTTTGCAATCTCATCCAGTTTCATCTATAGGCTGATGACTCCCAAGTTTATCTCTCCAGGCCACCACTCTCTAAACTCCATCTCTCTATCCAACTACCTACTGAACATCTCCACTGTACACATCCTACAAGAGCCTACAAGGAACACCTGTGCCGTGTCCCTTTCCACCAATCCATGACCTCTCTCACTCCAGCCAATGACCTCCTTGCTGTTCCTGAACACACCAGGCCTGTTCCTGCCTCAGGGCCTTTGCACTTGCTGCTCTCTCTGCCTGGAACACTCCTCCATCAGACTTACTTAAGTCTCTCTTTCTCAGCGAGGCCTACCCTGACCAGCCCTGTTTAATATTGCCACTTGCACCGCATCCTCAGCATCCCCAATCCACCCTCCTTACCCTTCCCTGCTTTTTTTTTTCCTCTGTAGTACCTATTGCCCTTCAATATGCTATATAATTTACTAGTTGACTATGTTTTTTCTTATATCTTCCTGCTGGCATGTAAGTTACTTGAAGGTGAGAATCTTTATTCCATTTATTGATGTATCCTGGGTACCTATACCACTGCCTAACACATGTAGGTGCTCAGCATATACCCTTCCTCTGAACCTTCACTGTCTCCCTACTGCCTAGAAGACAAAGTCTAAGCATGTCTATGGTATTTAAGACCCCCAGACTGGCCTAGAGTGATCGATCTATGTGAACTATTGAACTATCTATGTGCTTGAGTTCTCCCTTCTTAAAAATATATTTCATGGAGTGGTCTTCACACCTTACCTCCCTTTCCTCAATTATTTTCACTTTTTAATCCCATCGGGGCCAGCTCACTGCCCTCTAATGCCCCTGCCCACTGCTGCAAGATGACCCTCCCTGGAACACAGATTGTGACCCTTACTTCAGGCCCAAAACTCGCAGAGGCTCCTGCTGCTTCTGGAATCAAGTCCAAGCACCCCACAGGCTTCTCTTCTCACTTCCTTTCCCACCGCTCCCTCCCGCTACTGCCAAACTCGATTCACTCTACATGGCTCTGAGACTCCCACTTCTATACCTTTGCTCAACCTGGTCCCTCTTTCTTCCATTTGTCAAAACCCCAACAACTACAGGGAAGCGGTGATGGGCCCAGCTTGACACCCATCTCTCCCATCTTGAGCACCCTTCCACTTCTGAAGTCAGCACCTACTTAGACAGCCACCTTTTTGGAGCATCAGTCTTCCACCTGATGATGCTTTGGTGAGGGCCTGCTATAGTCAGCCAGTGGGCTGGGAGCACCTGGGGCAGACCTGTCCTTGCCTTTGGGGACCATGCAGTCTGGGGACACACTGCTTTGGGGCATTTCACTTGAGTCCCAGGGGGCAGAGGTTGTACATCTTGTATTCTAGAGCCCCATGTTCAGTAGTCCCTCAAGCAACATAAACCCACAAACACTTGTTGAGCCTCTGGCATATTGGCCCAGCTGGACATCAGGTCACAGACAGAGCTGGGCACCTCACTGGGCCTGGTCAGGCACCACAGGGGAGGGCAGCAGACACAGCTAATCCCTAACGCAGCCCCGGATCTTTTTCTTTTCCTTTTTAAAACATTTCTTTTTTCAAGTATAATATACCTACAGAAAAGCACACACATCTAAGTATACACCCTAAGGAATTTTCACATACTGAACACGCTTGTGTAACCAGCATGCAAATCAAGAAACAACATTACTGGCACCCAGAAGCCTCTCCTTGTGTCCCCTCCCAGTCACTACTTGTCCCAGGGGAATGCCATCCTGATTCCTAACAACGTGGATTAATATTTCCCATTAGGGATCTTCCTATAAAGGAAATTGTGCAGTATGTATCTTTTACGTCTGGCTTCTTTCACTCAACACCATGCTCATGGGTGTCATCCTTGGGGTTGATTATGAGTGGGGACACGCCATCCTCATTTCTGCATGGTGGTCTATTGTGTGAACGGACCCATGTATGTGTCCATAATACTGTCAATGGGGCAGCCCCACTCTGCTTTCAACTCAACAAGCCCATTAATCCCATCCATTTAGTTGCCACCCAGATAGCCTGCCCAAGGCCGCCCCTACCTTGGCAACTGTTGGGTCTCCAGGCTTGCTGTGCTCTTCCCATCTCTCTGGGCCCAGCCCAAGTCTTATCTCCTACAGGAAGTCTTCTTGGGGCACACCCGCCCCTGTCCTGGCTTTTCTTTGTTTTATCTTGTATGATCTTGGCAACCAGTAAGTGACTAAGCCGTGAAAGTGATAAAGACCCTTTATGTTTCATTGACAGTTTATTATAGCACAGTCATTCACTGGCTGGTGGATTCAGAGCAACTTCCAGAAGCAGAGAGGAGGAACAGCGTTAGGCACTGCTCAAAAGGGAAAGCAGGTTCCACCTGTTCTGGCAACAGGTCTAAGGACAACAGGGAGCAGGGATCTTGAACAAGCACCCAGGCCTTGTGGGGCTAAACTGAGGTTTCTCCCTATCTCTTGCCGCCTGTACCTGTACCTGTGAACACATGCTCTCTCCCGCAGCAACGTGAGCCCTTGAGGGCAGACACCTGGCCCACACTACTCCTTTCCTCTCCTGCCCCACTCTCCACCTGCCAGCACAGGGCCAGGTATGCAGGAGTGGTCTGAGTTGATTGACAAGGGAGCCCGAGTTTGAGGGCATGACAGGGAATCCCTGCATGGGTGTGCAAGTCGATGACATGGCTCTTTGAGGCAGGCAAGGAGTCGCCACAAAAAGAAACAAATCTCGATACAGAGGACCCTGTGTGGGCTGCCGCTTTGAAGCCGAGGAACTGTGAGCAAGCTCCTTCATCTCCCTGAACCTCATTCTCCACGTGAGTCATAATGGGGGCAATGACAGCATCTTGGCCGGCTCCCCACAAGGGAGAGAATGAATAGCAAAGCACCTTGATTCAAACAAGGCGACGCTTGAGAAAGCAAGTGAAGGAACAAGAAGCTGATGGGACCTTGTTTTGGTTGCACAGGTAACCTGGACTGTGGCAACAATCGAGAGATCTTGGGGATACGAGAGACCCACGGGGAGGTCCAGCCTGGGCTACTTCCCTTTAGATAAGTATGTCCCAACTAGGCAGAGCCATCTCCAGAAGGCAGCAGGTACCTTAGACTATTTATCCCAGAGCCCTTTGTAGGATGTCGAGGGGACATGCCTTACACAACGTGTCCAGAACCGAACTCCTGCCCATCCTCTCCTCTCCAGCCTGCCCTTGATGGATGGTAACTCCTTCCTTGTCCCAGCCCAGAATCCTTGGAGATCATCCTTGATTCTTCTCTTTCTCTCATACCCCACATCCAATCCTTCAGCAAATCTTGACCACTCTACCTTCAAATGACCAGGCTGAACAAGATGAAAGCGTTATATTCCACTATTCTTATCTATAAAAAAGGCAACTTCATCTGGTTCTCCCTGATGTATCCAGAATCCAACCACTTCTCTCTGCCCAACTTTTCCACCTGAATTTCTATTACTGCCATAGCCACCTCCCCGGTCTTCTCGCTTCCACCCCTGCGGCCTGCCTGGGTAGTCTTTTCCAGCACAGCAGCTAGAGGCAGATCTTTATGAAATCTAAGCCAGACCAGGCTACCACGTTACTACTCCAGTTCGAAGCTGCCAAGGGCCCTCCATTTCCCTCAGAGGAAAAGCCAAAGTTCCTGCATGGCCCTCAAGACCCTCATTATCTGCCTCCCCCATCTCTCTGACCTCATCTCTCCCACGCCCCTCTCCTACTCTGCAGCTGTCACCCACACGGTTCCCACAGCAACAACAGCCTCCTTAATAATGCGATTAAACAGCTGGATGGAGCTGATAAGGTCTGGCGTCCAGAATGAACGGCACAGCAGAGGCCCCTTTGTGGGCACCGAAGCTGAAATCCCTACAGACCTAAGTAGGGAACAGGTGAGAGTAAGGCCCCTGGAGCCCTCTGCCCCAGCTGGGCCATGGCTTTGTCAGGGACTTCCAGCTCCCCCCCGCACCCCACAGGCTTGTTGACAGCCTCTGTCTGAGAAGAGTAATTACTTCCTTAATCCTTTGGGGTGGGGAGAAGGGATAAACTGACAAGTTCATTTATCTCGGCAGAAATAAAGATGCAGAAAGGGCAGGGACCTGCTCTGATCCCCAGTCACACTCACTGACCTACCATGTCTAAAACGGCAGCCTTTGGAAGGGCCCGGGTGGGGGACGGGGGTGCAAAGCCTGGCCATGCGGGGCCAGTCCGTGGCTCACAGGCCTGGCTACTTCTGAAAGAGGCTGTGCCAGCCCACAACTTAGGTTATTTGAGCACCACTGTGTTCTCGGATTATCATTTAATATTCACAACAGCTGAGACCTATGGCTGGAAAGTGGCCACAGTTCACAATGGGCTGATATCCGCACTCAAACCCAAGCAGTCTTGTTCCAGAGTCCCCACCCCAAACCATGGGATTCTACTGTACTTTCTCTGTACCCTATAAGGTTCCAGCATGACATCCCGCCTTGGGGACAGAACACGTGCATCTCGAAACATTAAAAATCTCCTTTCAGCCTTGCACCACCCCCTCGAATCACCTCCTAGCTGCGGTTCATCTCAAAGAGCTGAGGAGAAGGGGCTACCACCATGCAGTAGCAGACTAGCTGGAGTTCTGGGAGCAGCTGGATTAGAAACCTGAATATCCAGTTAGAAGGAGAAATCCAATCCAAGGATTAGCACCCTCTCCCAGCACCACCCCCTGCACCGAATACAGGAAACAGCTCTAGGTGGGGAGGAGATAGGCCCAGCCACTCATCAAGATCCCTCAGGGATCCCCCTCTACCATATGCCCCCAGGACAGACCCACTAGGGAGGGGTGGACGCAGCCCATGTGTTCTGACCCTGCCTTCTGGGTGGGTCAGCTGGTAGTGCCCGAGGGGGCCTCCCTCCCTGGGGACCTGGTGCTCCAATACTATTTCCCCATTTGGGGACCAGCATGTAAGCTTGGCAAAGTTCCTTCCCAAATGCTACTCCCCTGACTCACTTCCTTCCCTAAGTCCAAGGACCATGCGGGAGATAAAGGGTGGGTGGGAAGAAGCCATTCTGGGGCCCCAGGGACCAAACCCGCCTGCCAGAAGCCAGGAGCTCAGAAGTTAAAGCCATCCAGCACCGGCTTCACTGCCCCCAACTGGGATGGAAGGAGGAGATTCTAGGGATCTGGCCTAACCAGGAAGACTGGGGAGCTTTGATGCCCACCAGCCTACCTCAGGGGCCCTGCCTCTGCCAGTTTCCCCAGAGCTTCACTCGTCATTGTATTTGAGAGTCAAAGTACATTGAAATCAGTCTCATCCATTACTCATAAGTTCAGGTGGCCTCCTACTCAGGCTGGGCAGTGACCTAAGAGGAAGTCAAGGAAGACAGTGATACCCAGGAGCCCAAAAGGAGTTTGGAGGGCGCTAATCATGATCTTGTCCCTGCCACCCAGGCTGAGGCCAAATCCCAGAATCGGCACTGGGGAACTAGACCTGAAGGAGCCCCAGAGCCCACCTAAAGCCGACTGGAGCCCAGAGATGGGTGAGTGACACAGCTAGTGAGTGACAGAATGAAACTCAAATCTCAATTCCTCTCAGGCATCAGAGCAGGGGACACAGAAAGTTGGGCTTCTGAAGGACTAGGGTTTTGCCCTCTCTTACGGTGGGTAAACAGTCCAGGGAAAAATGAAGGTGCTGGTACTTGACCAGTGAGAAACCCATAGGCTTCTACCAAGAGCTGCTATTAGGTAAACTCCATTTCTAAAGTAGGGAAAGAGCCAGGGAAAGGGAGGTCTAGAAATAGGGGAGGAATTAACCAATCTCCCATTGGCCACATCTTCTCTCTTCCCAGTTGGTCACAGAATTTCAGGGTGGGACCTCAACTTCTTTCTGGGCTGGAATCCTCTTTTTAGCATTCCCACCAGTGGTCACTAACCACGTGCTTGCACACCCGCAGTGATGGGGCGCTCACTACTTCTCAGGAAATCAATACCATCTTTGGACAGCTCTCATGGTCAGGACTTTCAGTTTTCTGAGCCCTCATAAGCATCCTGGGAGCTTCCTGGGGCCATTAGATCAAGGCCGATTCTGCAAATAGGTCAAAACCTCCTGAGGGTAAACAGCCCCAGGCCCTTCTCCATGCACACTCTCCACCACCTGCGTGCTGCTCAGAACACAGAGCAATCTTCCAGGCAGGGGACTATGGGCACAGCCAAGGGACAGACACCCCCATCTCCTTTGTTCTAGAGACATCTCTGGTTTCATGAGCCCTAGGCAGTTTTGCTACGGTTCATTCTTTTGGAATTTATTTCTACCTAAACTCCCAAGGCAAACTCAGAAATGTTGGTAATCTGACCCAAAGTAGGTAGAGGTAAAAGATTCAAACAAAGAGATAAATCATTCACCCAGGGCCTGGTGTGTGTGAGTCCACAGGTGGGTAAGCACATGTCCAGGGGTCACGGGTCCCCTCAAGTCTGCTACCCTTAGATTCATCCAGGGCTGAGGCTGATGAATTTAGCCACAAAATCCCCAGAAAACAGTTGAAAAGGTGGCCTCTGGCCCAGCAGACCTGCCAGCCTCTTTCTTGTAGGTCTTGGCAAGTCTAACACCCCCTTCTAACCTCATTTCTCTTTCTCTTAACTCCTCTTTCTAGGAATTCATGACCTGTCTTGCACAGAGAGTTTTTAGTTCTCAAAAGCATTTCATATTCCTTATCTCATTTGATCTCCACAAGAATCGTGTGAGGTGGTTAGGAGATGGGTTATTTTCCCATTTGCCAGGTGGAGAAACCGAGGTTATGAGGATAAGCAAGCGAAAAGGCTTCGTAAACAAGTGGCGCGGAGGGGCCTGAACCACGCTCGCCTCTGCCCCTACCTTTTCATTCTCAGCTCAGGTACTTCCTGGCTTCCCTGAACTACTTCCTACAAGGTAGGTCACCCACAGGCCCCCAAGATAAAAGATTCAGGGGCAGGTGTACCTGAATAATATACAATGTAAACGAGATGCAAACTAGCATACCAGAAATGAGTAGCTCAGAGCTCTAGGCCCTTTTGGGTAACCGAGCTAGAGCTGAGGCTACAGCTCCAGCTTGTCTCTCAGCTCTGCAAACCCTCAGACGAGGAGCTGGGAACCTTCCTGCTTTCTCCCCACCCCACCCCCGGTCACCAGCCATGCTGGGTACAGCACAGAACAACTTTCAGGAGCCAAGAAGATAACGTAGAAAGTTGAGGTGAGAAAGAGTAGTCAGTTCCGTTGTCCTTTGAGGTGTTCAAGCAGATACCCCATATGGAATTCATCCCTCAGATTTTATACAGATGCACTGATTTCCGTGGACCCTGAGATCCTCCAAGGACGTACAAGGGGCCCAGAAGCCCAAAGGAGCACAGGCAATGGGAAAGCTGGAACCACATCCTGGGGGTCCTGCTTCCTAGTCCAGCACTCTGCAACTGACTGTTGTGTGCCTTACGTTTCAAAAATACATGTAGCCCCCAGAGACTATTGTAAACACAGCCCACGAGTGGGGTTCCTGACTATATACACGTGCTTATGTACACACACACACATGGGAACACACACTGGGCACACACACATCCGGCACGCCTGCACAAATACCCAAAATAGGAAAAAGGTTTAGAGACTAGGACTCAGAGGCCTCGGATTTGGGACCAGCCTACGCTAGGAATCCCTTGAATGACCACAGACAAGCCTTTTGAATCTGAGCCCATCTGTAAAATGGAGACACACTACTACTTGCCTCCCAAAGCTACAATGAAGATCAAAGCAGCTGCCGTGACTAGGTTTTGAAAACTGTCAGAAAGCTCTTGGGCGGTCTACACTTAATGCACTTGAGCTGTGCTGGGGGACTGGAGTCAGCGGCCTGAAAAGCACCTGGTGTCTTGGAAAGGGGCTTGGTGTGTCAGCCAAAAAAGGCCCGCTTTTCTATTCTGGCTCCTCTGTCTTCTAACTAGGTGACTTGGGCAAGTCCCGCCTACTCTTGGGACCTCCCTTTCCCCATCTTGTAGAAGGAGAGGTTTGGAGCGGGGAATCCTGGGATCCTGTGCCTGTAAGGGCCTGCCTCTCCCTCCTGAGGCCAGAGCGTTGAGGGCCACCTGCTGTCCAGTGGCTCTTGCCCCCAGAAAAGATGGTGGCAGGAACTCTTCCCAAGACGAGCAGAGCCCAGCGGAGCCAAACTCCAAAAGTACCTGGTTGAACAGTATCTCTGGATGCCCTAGGCCAGGGGGCAGGTGTGAGCGTGCAAAACTAAGCCCTAGTCCAGGGTCGTGAGCTAATGGGGAAATGCCACTTCTGAACCTTGCAGTCGGCCCCAGCGAGGGCGTAGGGTGAGGCAGCCAGCGGAGGAACTCCGATTCGGGGACGCCACCCGCTGCGCCCGGGACAGCCTAGTGCCTTGATTTCCCAAGTTCTCCACGCGGCGGGGAAGGGCAGGGCAGGTCTTGGACGCCACGAGAGACCCGGCTCAGGGCAGTCAGACCCCCCTCCCGGCGTTGCACGCACCCCTCCTCCCCGGGAGCGTCTCTGGGCTCTTTGGTGCGCCTGCCTCGGTGCCAGGACCCCTCCTTACCCAAAACTTGGAGCCGAGCTCCCCTGAGCCGCACAGGGCGTCCATGGGACCGAGTCGCGGCGACCAGGAAGGTGAGCGCAACCCTGCCCCAGCCCAGGATGCGGCGGTGCCCCAGCCTCCTCCGCCCCGCGCTCCGCCCCCGCCCCCGCCCGCCCAACCCAGCCCTACCCCAAAGCCCTTTGGTTCGCATTCTCGTGTTCCCGCGGCTGAGACAGAGCTTCCCTGAAGCTGCGGCTCTGGGAGCGACTTTGGGACAGGGGTAGGGGACCGATGACACAGTCGACAGCCCCCTTGAGTGGCTACTGTGCGGCGCAGGAGAGATGCTACTCCAGATACTGAGGCTGGTAGGTCCGGAGCAGGGTCTGTTTCCAACGGCCTCGCATCCATTCACACCATGCACAACTCTGCTGCGGGCCGTGATTCACTGAAACCTGGAGAGGGACCTAGCAAGACTCCCTCCGGTAATAGATCCTTGAAAAGGTCACGTTCATTTCTGGAGCTCTGTCTCCTTATCTGTGAAATGGGAAGAGCTTGTGTGCCCAGACAGTCCGAAGGCCAGCTTTCCCCACTGGTTGCAGGGGAAATCCACACATCTCCACACATCAGACATCCACACACAATGCGCACATGTGTGCGTGTACCCGAGGACAGGGGAACAAACAGGTCAGGGGGCCCGGCATCATCCCAATGGTGGCTTCCCATGAGTCCCTTAAATTGCTGCCTTCCTGAGATCTTGTGGCTCCCTGACATTGCGGGGGTCGCTTCAGTGCCACTCTGTGCCTCTGCTTTCATATTCATAAAACAAGGATAATCACAGTACCCACCTGGTAGGGCTACTCTGAGAATTAAACGAGAAAGATATGTAAAGCATTAAGCATGTTGCCAGTACACTTAGTAGGCACCTAACATGTGTCAGTTTCCTCCACGTCAGCCTGGTCAGAATGGGGGATGGGCAGGTGAGGCCCCAGGAGGAGCCCCACATTAACACTCTCCTCAAAGGCTATCTCCACATTCCCACTTGTAAAATAGGTTTGCAGTCAGTGGCCTCTTCCTACTGCTTGTCGCAGCTCAGCCATGCTGAGATCCCTCCCTCCATCTCTCTCCCTCCCCCAGTCACCCTCTCTTCCCAAACGGGATTCCAGAAAGCCACTTCAGCATCCCTTCTTGGGGTGAGAAGGAATCCCCGCTCTTCCTGCAGTTATTCCTGCTGGTCCATCTCTTTCCTGCCCTCACCTCTCCAATCCTGTCCCTGTCTGCAGGGTCTGCCCAGGTTCACTCTGGCGATCTATTCCCTGGCACTTGCTCTGAGCAGCAGGCGAGGGCAGATGCCAGCAAGATAGAATAGTAGCCAGCCACGGCCTTTCTCTCTGGGCAGGCAGGAAGTCATCAGAAGGAAGGGTTCTGGCCATGGGCTATCAGAACAGAGATCTGAGCTGGCATGGGGTGGGGCATGGGAGCAGAGGGGGATGAGGCTTCCCCTTCCCAGGCAATGGGACAGGTGCATCTCCCCTCCAATGGACAAGTTTTCCCAGCCCTTTGTCTGCCCACTCCCCTCCACTCACTTGGTCACACCTCCCACCTCCACTGCTGAGCCAAAGACTTTACAGAGGTTTCATGCTCTTGTCACGGTATGCTTTGAGTTATATTTAGTTGTGAAGAATCTGTCTTCCCTGCTAGTCTGAGAGGTTCCCAAGGGCAGGGATCGAATGAGTCACCTCCATTCCCACTCCATGCCTTGGGCAGTGCCTTTTGTATACTATGTGACTTCAGCAAGCCCCTAGATGTCTCCGGGACTCAGTTTCTTGAGAAACTTGGACAAGATGCCATCTAAAGTCTCTCCCTGCCCTGGTGATCTAGGCTTCTATGGCCTAAGCATCTAGGAATCGTCTTCCAACCCGTCTCCTAACCCCAGTCTTGGTTTTACCAGTACCTCCTGCCCCTCCCTGTGTTTTCACCTTGGTCTACCCATCAGCCTCCCCTGCTTCTCTCTCTCTTCTCCTGTTCCTTCTCTAAGGCACCAGAGAAACCATGAGGCTGGCTTGGAGTTTAGGAAAACTTGGGGACTTTCCTTCAAGGGCATTCAGGAAGCGAGCTCCCCACGCAGTCCTCCTTCCTGAAATGGGGAGCCCAGGACCAGCCCAGGCTCCCACTCAAGACACTAGCCCCAGAACTGGCCTGGTTATCCACTGGTTGGAGCTCTTGTTTGGGGCCAGGCCCTTGGGTTCTGTCTTCAGCATCGAGGCTGCAGCACCATTGCCTTTGGCCCCAGCCTTCTCATGCTGCCCTTGGAGGGCCCTTCTCAAGCCAGTGGCATCAGGTGGGAGCCTTCGAGATAATGGTGGGAGCCCTTGGCAATCCTCACCTTCTTCCATCTCTCTTGAGACATTCCTGGCCCCTCTTGGAATGCGCCCCCTTCCACATAGCCCTTGAATAATAATCACAATATTCCTAGGACATTATGGTTTTGGTTGTTCTCACCAGAGCAAGAAAACTGAGGCCTTGAGATGTCTTGTTGTGGCAGAGGCAGGACGAGCTCCACATCGTCTGAATGCCAGCTGTTTCCATGCAAGCTCCTTGGCAGGATGCATATCCTACATCCTTAGCTCTTGCACCCGTGCTGCCGGCCTACCTTCACCATTTCTTGGGCTACTCTCCCCCTATGCCTCACTTCCTTTTCTGCACCTGGCACTCTCTTCATCCTTGAAGATTTCGCTCAACCCTTCCCATCCACCCTGCCCACCATGCCTTCTTTAAACCTCCCTGACCCAAATCCTGGGCTAGGGACCATTACTCTGCATAGCTCTCCCTCCCTGTGTTGTACTCACCGATTGTCTTGCTTACCTCCCCCAGAAGAAGGTAGACAGCTTAACAAGAGGGACAAAATCTCATTTATTGCTGTATCCTTAGCATTCATGACAGTGCCCGGCAAAGTCAGTCCTCAGGAAATGTTTGTTGACTCACTAAACAAATATCTCATGTCCTAAGGAGAGGTCATAGGTAGTGAGGCCTCTGTGGCATTAGGCACAATCCCAGCAGTGGGCACGGTCCACTCTGCTTTTGACTTTTCAGAACCAAGATGTTTCCAACTGGAGGCTCCTGAGATGAGCAATAAAGATCTGTGAATTGGGCTGCAGAAGAGGGAGGGACTGGACCTCCCCCAGCTTGAGTGGCCCCAGCCCCGGGCTCCCTCCCCAAATGACTACAGCTCCAGGCAGGATGAACAGAATATGTGCTGCGCCTCCCCTACCAGTGAATATCCCAGGGGAACTCAGCATCAGGGATTTCCTGGCAGGGAGATGGAAAGATAAGATAATTGCAAGGTACAGCTCCGAGCAGGAATGACAGCAGAGAGGAGAAAGAGCAAGGTTGGGAACGGGGAAACCCAGGGACAGGAAATGCTGCAAACAAGGAGAGTAGGTGGGAACTGACAAGACAGGGGGAAGGGTGTGGAATAGCGAAGGCAGGTTGCTAGCTCTCCCTTCTGCTCACAGCCTGATTCCTTTTTAGCCCCTTTTGGCTCCTGGAAGGCCAGAAGCACCCCAAACCAGCCTCCAGCTCCCAAACTCCAGCCTCTTCCTTTTCTCCTGTTTCCTCCAGACCCCGGCCTGCTTGGGGCCCCACTGGCCCCACTCATGGCCTCAGCAAGGCTGCCCTCTTGGCCTCCAACCTGCACTTGATCTAATTTGGCATGCATGTGGACATTGGCTGCTGTGCCCGATTCAGAAATTTTTAAGACAAGAAGAATTAATTAGCTCCATGGGCAACAGTCAGGAGTTCTCATACCTGGACCAGGGCTAAGACACACAGAGTTCCAAAGTTACCTTGCAGAATTCTGCCTGAGCATTTGCTGGAGCTGCTACCTCCTTGACCTGCCTTGCTGTATTCCCAGAGCAGGGCGCCAACTCACAACTCGCTTTGGGGAGGGAGGCAGCTATGTAGAACACCTATCCATAGAAGGGATCTATCAGTGTTGTTGTCCTCTCCCTGGCTTGGTCCCTCTGCAGAGGGTCACTGAGGTGGTGACAGGTGAAGGTGCCCTGTGCTGCCACCTGGTGTCTGATGCCCTCACGGCACTACTGGCAATGGCCCCAAAAGTTAGGCTAATTAGCTGGCCCAAGAGAAAGGCAATGGACGCCAGGCTGTGATGGGTGGAGACAAGGGGTGATGAGGGAGGCAAAGGCTGTTTGGAAAGTGGGAGAGGTCTGGGTGGGGCACAGGGAAAAGACAGAAGGAGACAAAGGGGTGGGAGGAGGAGGAAAGCGGGTGCTCTGGTGTTTAAGGGCAGCATTATGTTACGGAAGGGTGGTTCCTAGGAAACCGAATAATGCAGAGTCAGCCTGAGCCAGCCCTTGGACAAGCACCTGGAGCTGAGGGACACCTCTTGTGGTTGAACTCTCTCCCCATGCAAGATGGAGAGTGGTGGGCTTCTCAAAGCCTCTGAGTACACCAAGCCGGGAGCTCGTGTGTACATTTCTGTGAACACAAATGTGGCTGCGTTAGAAAAGGCCACCCTGGCATGTCATTTTGTGAGCAGGATTCCTTGCACCATGCCCATTCCCACCACAGTGAGAAGAGGCTAGGGTAGTGTCAAACCAAAGAGCTGCAGGTTGGCCAGACCTAGGATCAAATCCCAACCCTGCCATTTCCTGTCTGTGTGACCTTGGGCAAGTCACTTAATCTCTCTGAATCCATAGCCTCGTGGAAAAATAAGGGCAATGGTGATATAGAGAAGAGGCATGAGAACTACACACATTTTGACAGGTCGTATTGACAGCCTGCAATGTGCTGCCAGGCCACTGGGAAACCTACAAAACAAGGAAGATTCCTGCTGGGATAACTAACAAACTACCCTCACCATGAAAGAAAAACAGGAAAATAAAATCTTTAAGTAGTACCCTATACAAAGTAAACCGTTCACTCCCTACAGCCAGACCACAGGGAACCTACAAAACAAAGGCTGAGATTACTACCACGCCTTTCACGCTGCATACCCATACCATCAAAGGAAAATAGAGAAACAAAGTCTTTAAACCAAAATTCAAAGAAACTAAGAATGACATGTAAACTGAATTCCTGGAACACTTGTGGTCACTCTCTTGTTCCCTGTCTTTGAGAGAAGACCACATCTCTGTTTGGGGAGCATTATTCTTTCTCTAATAAACTTTCCTTTTGTCTCTAACTCTGGTGCGTGCTTGAATTCTTTCCTGCACGCGGTCAAGGACCCTCTTTCTCAGTATAGGACTCGGCGGATTCGCTCCATCCTGCATCAATGGTACGTCCCTTGCTAGGGTGTTTTGAGGAGTAAGAGATTGCAGAGGAGCCTCAGATTTGTTTTTAGCACCAGCTTAGCTCACTCCTCTTCCCAGTTCCCCCACCCCCAGACAGACCTTTTCCTGGAGTCTTGGGGTAGAGGAATCAGAAGCAGCCAAGCTCGAGGAGGTGTGGGCTGCAGCTCTGGACACAATTTCCTTTGAACTCCCAAGGAGAAGGCTGAGAATATTAGTGCCAGGGAAATGTTCATACCTCCGAAAGTCCCCACATCTTTGAAGCTCCTGGCCAGTTCCAACTTGGTCCGTGGAGGCCCTAATCCAACCAAGCAAGATCTGCTGCCCCCACAAGCCCCTCCCCACCCCAGCCTCCTCAGACCTTTCTACTCTCCACCCCCATGGATCTGGGAGCAGAATCAAATAATCATCCAGACAAACATCATGTGGTTAGCATCATTGTTATTATTACTACTGTTAATAAGTTTCAGCAGCAGTCATTATTTCCATTTCAAAAACCCTTTTAATGGGACAGTTTCCATCACTGATAAAGATTTTACATTGTTGTGGGAGATGTGACAATTTCCTACCCCCAGATATCCATTTTGACTCCAGAAGGTCCTAGGCTGGGGGAGGGGAGCTACGATAAAGGGGAAGGGGTGGCAGCCTACTTCTCTGACCTTATCTTGACCCAGAATCTTCCAGCCATTAGGAAAAAAAAAAAGGCCTCGGCACCCGCTCCCCAAATCTCCCACTCTCACTTGGGAATAGACAGCTATAGAATTTTACAAAAATATAAAAGCTTAATATGCAGGCCTAGGTGACAACTCTAGGAATTTTGTACAATTTTGCTTTATAAAAAAAAAAAAAAAAGGCAGCTCCTGCAAGCAGCCCTCTCTCTCCACCCAGGGAGGACAGAGGGAAAAAATTTTGACATTATTGCACACCCCAAGAGGATCAAAGCAGGTGTTTGCTTCAAGGATTGGTATCATTTCTGTCCAAAAGAGCAATTAGAAAAGGTTTCACCAGCTTAGGAAACACGAGTTTGGAAAAAGCCTCCAGGTCCATTGCCCAGCAGTCTGGCACTCCACCGCTCACCAGCCCCCAGCTCCCGGCTTCAGACTCGGGCTGTGAGTGAGGGATGCCATCTGCTGTTGAGGTTTCAATAATCCTGGGGCTTGAAGGTGCTGGACGTGTTCAAGGGAGTGAGGCTGGGGTGGATGCTGGGGGCGGCTGGCAGGTGACAGGCTGGTTGAGCCTGCAGTTTGCGCCTGCGGTTCCGCCTCTTGGCACCAGGGTTTCAGTCAAGAGAATGTTGACTGTGGTAGCACCAGAAAGAAGGTTCTGGGCCACACCGCAAGCCCCTCCCTCCTCCTCTCGCTCCCGCCCCTCCCTCCTGCGCTAGCTCCCACCGGGCAGGCAGCAGCAGGCCGTGTAAACACCTTGATAGTGCTCATTCATCACCCCTCAGGGAGCCATCTCCCCACTCGGTAGCTTGGCTCTAGACCCTGATAACTCCACTGGGAGGCCACCTCTGGACGCCTGGCTCTGGCCCCTTCAATCTGGGGGCAGGGCGGGGGAGGGAAGGGGAAGGGGAGGAAAGAAAGCAGTCCACTCTGTTTGTACAGTTTAATCCCATTGCCAGCCCCAGTGGTCAGTGCCCGCAGTGGCGATCAGCGGACCTCCACCCCAAAGCTGGGGGGCTGAAGCCCAGACCGCTCAAGTCACCTGGGCTGAAGCTTGGGAAAGGAAAACTCAGAAGTGCCGGCCCCCTCCCCCACCAATTCACAGATCAGATCTCAGCAGCTGAGGCCGCTTCCCCCAGCCTCAGTCAGCCCCATTAACCAAAACAGCTTCATTATGCCAATTTCCAGCTTTCAATGTGCGGCTGATAGCTGTCAGCAGAAATAAGAGTTAATCTGGAATTACATTCACAGAGCTGCCTGGCTCGGAGTAAGCGATAAAGCTTTGATAGAAGCAAGAGTAGATCCTGCCTGCCCAGCCTTCTGCCACACGGTCTTCCCCAACCCTCCTCCCTCACTCCTGGGAGGTGAGGCCGAAAGGTTGCAGCCCTGCAGGGAGAGGCATTCGGGTTTTCTCTCTCCCTCAGACACACGCGCATGTGTGCGCGCACACACACACGCACACACACACGCACACACACACGCACACACATTCGCACGCTCACACGCGCAGAGGCCGCTCTGACCCCTTCTCTCCCCAACACCCACTCATCTCCCGGAATCCTTCTCCGATGCCACCTGGAAATGCCTACCTGTCCCTTTTGCTTTTACTCTGGACCGTGATTACCTTTTTATTTTGGAAAATTACTTTATTATATAGATATAGATAGATATGTATGTATGTATATATAAAAAGGTTCCATTTCATTTGTAAAATCTTATTTTTTCTCTTTTTTCTTTTTTTTCTTTTTTTCCTACAGAAAATGATGACGAGGTTCAAGGAGAAAATAAGTTACATTACAGTTTCCAAAATGGTTCTCGCTCTCCGCCGAAGGTGGGCCACCGTCAGGGCTGTAATGCACTCGCGGTCCCAGCTTGTGCTTTGCAAGAAGAGGGAATATAACTAGACTGGTTATTTTAGGTTAAAATAGCCAAGAGACAGACGCCTTCGCCTCAAAAATATTCTGAGACACATAACAGTAGAAGGAAACAAGTCTCTTCAGTCACAAAATGTCGTACATCCCACATATACTAGATTCAATTAATTTAATAAAATAGAATATACATAGAGATTCTGCACAAACGTATTGCTTTCTCCCAACAGCTCCTGGTGTCGGGAACCTCAGCTACACTGGATCTGTCTCTTTCTGCCTGGAGCCAGGGTGGTCAGGGCTGCCGCTTCCAACTTTCCGGAAATCAATCCTGCTCGCCAGTGCCCAGTGCCACTGAGGCAGGGAGGAACCCCTCCTTGGTGTCCACGTGGAACTTTTTTCAGGAATATAGCCCAGGAGGAGGAGCTAGGATTTGGCACCCAGTGGAGAAAGGTGAGCGGGAGGGCGGGGCAGGACTCAGGGGTCCAGGTCTGCTGGGTCAGAGGATAAACCAGAGACACTCAGCATATCTTTCTTTTGTGGGGGCGAGGCAGCCATGCTGTCAGGGGGGCCGGAGGCCGAGAGATCCTTGGAGTCGCTGGACGGAGCCCTCCGTCGGAGGCAGACGCCAGGGCTGGGTGGGGGCCGAGCACCCTGGCTCTCTGGGGGGTCTATAGAGATACTGGGCGGACTGAGTTTTTTCTTGGGCCGGCTTCCTGGTCCCCCGAGAGGCTGTCCCCCAAGGCCAGAGGGGCCGGGGCCCAGGTGGGCCTGGGAGCCGCTGTCCAGGCAGCTGACAGCGATGGAGTGCCTCCTCTGTTCCTCCAGCCAGGACGCAGGCCGGCGCCGGCAGCTCTGGGCCTCCACACTGTAGCACTTCTTTAGGTCCCGCGGGGATGGGGGCTCCTCCTGGCTCCCAACCGGCAGGAGGTCTCCCGAAATCCAGCTCAGCTCCGTGTCCAGCTCTAAGCTGCTTCTGGTCTCTGGTGGGCCTTCGCCCCAGATGGGTTCTGGGCCTGGGCAGGGGGCTGGCAGGGGTGTGTGCTTCGAGATCTTGCTCTGGCTGCGGGAATGCTGCTGCACCTGGGTGCTCAAGCGGCCCCAGAATGAGGAGGTCCGGGCCAGAGGTGGGGAGGGACCACTCACCTCTGACAGCAGGTCCTCCCTGCTGCCCAGGCCCTGAACATCCAGAGAATCAGTCCTTATTGCTGCCTGTATGGGGTGAGGGGAGAGCTCAGCCTGGGGGCTTCTTCTCCCCCATGAACTGTCCCATCATTCAAGCCAGATACTCCTTCCACCCCCTCCAGGGAACTGCAGGACCACCCTAAGCAGGGGTACCAGAGTTTTCTCTTGTTGGGAGATGGGGGCCATATGCAGTCTGCCCTCTGTTGACCTCCATGCCCCCTCCCTTCCCCATCTCTCCCCTCCCCTCCCATCCCCTCCCCTCTCCCAAGGCGGCAACCCCTAGCCCCTGGGACACAAGAAAGCACTGGGCCAGCTCTCCTCCCTAGCTGGCTCCTTCAGGCCTCACAGCCTTTGCAAAGGCTATTTCTTTGGACTTAAATACCCTTCCCGAAGCACCATGCAATTCTATGGGCTCAGGTCCTCTGTGACATAGTGCCTGACAATCTCTAGCCTCAAGGGAAATGGACCCCTTCCTCTTTGCTCCCTGCTGCACCAGGCACGTGAGCGTGCCAGCAGTTGCAACCTGTCACTGCAACAATGTGATGGGGTGTATGTTTCCACTATTAGACCATGAGCTCCAGAGAGCAGGGACTGTCTCATTTGTCTGTGTCCCTGGGGCCTGGCCCACAGAGGCTGCTCAGTGAATATCCGCAGAACTGATGAGGACTGTGCCTGCTCCCCTAGATGGGTGGGATTGAGCAGAGTCTCCTGTGGCCATGCTCACAGGTAAGCGCACACAGAGCATGGACTTGTCACTGGGGGCAGACAAGCCTCGCCTGCCTCCATGAGCCACTGCTCTGTGCCCCTGGAGTGTGGGCTCTGGGCCTGGCCAAAGATGGAGACACCTAAAATGTGCCTTATACCCTTTAGCTAAGTCTAGAAGTACAGAGCATAAGGAGGTTGCTCTGGGCCAGGACCAGGGAATCAGAGACCTGGGCTCTACCTCCAGCTTGGCATGTGTCCCTGGGCAACCTTGTCCCCGTTCCGGTCTCCAGGCCTCCTCAGTGAAACAAGGGAGGGGTGCAAACTCCAAGAGGGCACAGACTACTTCTGGTTTGCCTAGTATGGCATCCCTGGTACTTAGTCTGGCACATCATTGGCACACAATAAATTTTGCTGGGAGAAAGAAAGTGGCCACCCTGGTCATCATCAACAGCGTAGGATTCCCAACAGAAAGGCCAGTCCCCACCTCCTCACACCTGCTCACCTGGCGCCTAAGTGGCCTCTGAGCCAAAGGGGAACGGCCTGGTGGGGGCAGTTTGGGGATGGTGCCCCAGGTGGAAACACTGTGGGGCTGGAGCAGATGGGGTGCATCTTTGGGAAGCTGCAGCATATAGCTGGTGTCTGCTGGCTGGGAGTGAACAGACAAGATGGAGCCTGTGGGAGGAGGGGGATAGGGAGGAAGGTGAGAGAGAGAAGCTGGAGGGTCAACCAGTCTGGTTCCCACCTGAATCCCCTCCCTTCCATCCTCCCTCCCCAGTCAGGGCCTCTACCCTTACCACATAACCCTCACCCTGGATCAAAAGCCACTTCCCTCAGGCAGGGGCTGGGTGCCTCCTTCAGGCTGGGGGCTCCTCAGAGGTAGGAGAGACCCCTTTTGCTACCTCAGGTTCCCCCCAAGTCAGGATGGAGCTTAGGCAAGGATGAGGTTCCTGGTGTGAGCCAAGCCAGCCTGCCCCCAGCCCTGGTACCTGACTGAGCTTTGGGGAGCCCCCAGCCCCTGTGTCCCAGGGACCCCTCGGCAGTGCATCCATCTCGGCACATGTAGCTGTCATTGGGCAGAGAGTGTGTTCGGCTGACCCCAGACTTCCGCACCGACAGCAGGTTTGGTCCCAGCATGACGGGCACCTCCTCCGGATGAGGCTCCATCTGCAAAACAAACAGGGGAGGGAGGTGGGAAGAAAACAGGGCATCCAGATTGGGTAACTGAGGCATAGCTGGACAACAGAAAGCTTCCCCTCCCAAGGCCCTGGCCCCCATCCCCTCCTCCGACAAGGTGGTGATGGGATGAGTGTGCTCAGGCAGAAGGGGCAGCAGACACATGGACGAGCCCTCCACACACAGGGAGGAAGGGGGTGGGACGAGGTCCTGCCCCTAGAAAACCATCCATACTGCAACACCTTGAAGCCTCCCAGTGGGATGGTGGAGGGGTGAGGAGGTGTCCAAAGGAGGGAGAGCAGCCCCCAGCCCCCAGCCCTGCAGGTGGTTCAAGAGCTCATTCTCAAGGCCCCACTGAGAGGGGCTGAAGCACCACAATGGAGGATTAAAAGCTAATAGCAGTCCCCAACTCCCCATGCTGAGGCTGTGAGGGGATTGGGTGAGGACTCTCCCAGTGAGCAGGAGACTTGGCAGCCCTGGACTACCTGTGGAGAAGAGACTGTTTCACCATCCAGTTCTTTAAGGCAGCCACAGTACCCAGCACTGGGCATGGGCTGGGTTAATATGGGTTACATGACAGATGAACACTAGGGGATGTCACAGCTGGCTCACTCACCTATCTCCCCTGCCCCCAACTTTTAATTACACAACAACTCTGGCAGGTAGGGGTCAGGGGGGCAAGGCCTGGGTACTGTGGACCAGGTCCTCCCTTAGTGGACAGATTAGGGATTAATAGGTTTTTTAAATCTATTTAGAAGAAAGGCAGTAATTAGACTTTGACCCCAGCCAGAGGAAGACAAGGTTTGCTCCCAAGAGATTTCTCCATCGCCCTGTCTGTTCCTGGTTCTCAGAGAGGCTGTAGGGTTTTTACCCCCACATGGGCCCAGCCAGTTAAGCAGCCGCACCAGGCCTAAGAACGGCTGTGTTGGAAGACAGTCTGTATCTTTTTCTTCCCCTCTCAGCCCAGGCTTCATTTTTGCACCCACCCTATGACCCCTAGGGACCCGCAGCCTGTGGTCAACACAGAGCCCTGCTGTGGGGAAAGGGGCCCTTGTCCCTTCTTAAGTCCCAAGAGGAGGGGGAAAGGCAGGGAGGAGGGGGCTGCTCACAGTCAAAAGAGGCTGGGGGTCAGACAAGGGTGGAGAAACTATCAAAACACAAAGAAGCTCCCCAGGACGCAGGGACACACAGGGACAGTGACAGAGGAGACAGGGACAGCCCCCCAGGTGGAGAAGGGCATGGTGGTGGCAGCAGAGATGTGGCTCTCACCCACGACGTGGTGGCGGATGGCTCATGTTGGGGAGAGAGGTGGGAAGGAGGGATGCAGGGTGGGGGAGGGCTGGCTTGCACAGGGCTCCAAACTCGGAGACTGATTCTGCATCCAGGCAGGTCCTTTGGTCAGCTGCCTGATGCCACCACTTTTGGGACTGTCACTCTTGGGTGTCTGGATTAACCCTTTCACAACTGCAGGCCCCAGTATCATCTTATCTAATTTCTTTGTCCACAGTGGGGGACCTGAGAGTCCTAGCAAAACCTGGGGCACTAATTGTCTGCTGGTTATGCCTCTGCATGGGGGCCTGGTGGCAGTGGGAGGGCTGGGGAAGGATCTGGAGCCCTGCTGCCAGCCCAGCCCCTGGGGAGGCTAGGGGAGCAGTGAGGGGCTGTGCATATACATTGCTCTCCAGGGCACTAAGTAAGAGTGTGTGAGTGTCATCAGGCAAAGAGTCATCCGTCAGAGCTAGAGAGCAGGACGGTTCAGACACAATCTCTGACGTCAGAGACAGAGCCTCCATCTCAGCTAGAGGGATCTAGACAGGGAGAGAGATGATCAGGCATAAGAAACCAGGACAGCACACACACTCGCGTGTGCACACACTCACATGCAACACACGCACGTACACAAGCCCCTTCTCTCCCTTTTCCCAAGTGTAGGGAGAAAAGTCATCCCTTCTCTCTCCCCACCCTTTTCCCAAGTAAACCGAGTGCCTCCCTTCCCCCCATTTCAAACCCCCACTCTGATCAGAGAGGCTGCAGGCACCAAAGAGCCAGCGCAAACACTGACAAAGCAGGAGACACAGAAACATAGTCTAAAGATACCCTGGGAAACTTAACAGCCCCCTCCCACACCACCACCACCCAGGGAGGGAGCAGGATGGGGGAGGGTTTTTGACTCTCATAAAGATGATACCAGGAAAAAAAAAAAAATGAAGAAAGGCCAGCAAAGCACCTCTCTGCTCTCAGCACAGACAGAGCGGCGTGGGGGGTGCCGGGGACAAAGCCGCCAATCTGATGACTGTTTTCTGCCTATTCTCTCGGCTTCCAAAAGCCTGGCAGGATTTGGCCTGCCCCCAGATCCTGGCTTCTCCCCTCCTGGGCCCTCCTCCGCCTGCCAGCAGCGCACCCGCCCTCTCTAGCTTGGGTTCTGGGAGATGCTCTCCTCCTGCCAGCCTGAATTGGGCACACCTGGGTGGGCTGCCACACCATCTGGCTGGCTCACCCGAGATATGCAGGGGGGGTGTTAATGCCTACAGGACTCTGGGGGAGAGTGGGGCCATCCCTCCCAGATGAGCTGGCTGCCCCGATCATTTCTCATCGCATCCTCTTCTCTCCCAGCGCCTTTCGCCATGAGCATGCTTAAGGATGGGAGGCCTCAGGAAGGACTCACTCTCCCACTGATCACTCTAGGTCATGGCCAGGTTCAGTCCCTGGAGCCTATCTGAGGCTGAATCCCAACAGGTCAGGAGCCGTAGCGGCAAGGTCCCTGCCCACGTGAGGCTCGCTGTCCGTTTCTTGGATCAGGTTACAGGTAGGTGTCTCAGGCACTGGGGACTTGCTTGCCCTCCACTTCACCCAACGGGGCCTATGGAACTCTAGGCTTTTCTACCTCCAGCTGATACCTGTCTCCTTGCCTACACCCCAGGTCTACTGTAGCCCCTGAGGGGGATGGTGGGGTACTCTGCCATGTGGAGGGGGCCAAGGGCAGCCAGACAAGTTGCCAGGGGAGAAGAGGAGGACCCAGAAAGCAGAAGATCCACACTTAGATGGGACCGGGGGAGAAAAACATGTGGCATTGTGGGAAGGGACTGGGCTTGGGGAGGAAGCCAAGTCCTGTGTGACACCGAGGTCCTCAGAATCCACTCCCAACGGGAGCGTTCCATTCCCTCTCAGGACCAGGTCAGAATCCACTGGCTCCTCATAGTACTCATTGGATTCAGAAAAGAAGTAGACGGTGGCCTAAGACATGTCCCTCAATGGGTCACCTGGCCTCCTGCACTATCCCCAGAGGCCTTTCTCCCCTGGATTTGGCATCTCACTTCCTCTACTCCCTAAGGTCCCACTGCCGACTGGTCACCTGCTCCATCTTCCTCTTTTCTTCCAAATTCTTTCCTACCAACGCTCTCTTCGACGCCCCCCTCCATCCATCCTCTCACTCAGAAGTGCAATCTCAGCATCCCTGCCATTCAGCTACGTGTTCCAGAGGCTGCTATCAGCCTGAGGGACACCTGGCTGCCTCCTGCCAAGACCAAAGCTCAACTGAAGCCATGAGGCTGCTCTTTCTCCAGGTTCCCAGTGAGCAGGAAACACCCCACCTCCCCAGAAGCAGGCACAGCATGGCACAGCCCGGCACGGTCAGGGGAGGGGGCACAGCATGGGCACAGTAACCTGTGGGTCGGAGCCACCCGGGCTGCTGGCCGGACAGAAGGCAGAGGGCTGGCCCCCTGGGCCCGCCAGCTCGTCCATCAGCTTCAGCTCCCCCTCCAGGGAGCCCTGGATCAGCAGAGATATGGTGTCAAACAGCTGTCTGTCCTGGGAAGGACCAGCCCATAGGGGGAGCCGGAGAGTCAGGGGAATGGGGGTCAGAAGGGCAGTGATGGGAAGTGTTGTGGCAGGGGATTGACAAGAGACACAGAGGGAAAACGAGGAGGTCACACATGCACATACGCACACGCACATAGAGCAACAAAGAGAAGGAGGAAGAGGAGGGGTGGGGATGGTGGGGAAGAGGTAAGGATGTGAAGAGGAAGGAGATATTGGAGACGGAAGATAAGAGCCCACAGGGAAAGGGAGAAGGAAAGAGAAGATGGGGGCGGGGGGAGGGGAAGGATTGGGAGATGGAATCAGGTTGAGGGTGGGAAGGAAAGAGGTTTGGCAATCGGGCAAGGGTAAGAAAAAAACAGGAAGGAAACAGAAAACTTAGCCTTGAACCTAAGAGCCAGGAAGGGGAGGCCAGGCCAGGCCAGAGGCAAAGGGGATGGATGAGCCAGCACTGGTGGCTTGCTGGGGTGGCCCTGGGCAGTGAGTGTGGGCAGCCATCTCTGGGGACAGGTTAGAGACTGCTGGCCCCTCCACATCCAGGCAGGAGCAGCAGAAGGATCCAGACCCTTGGGTCTGCTGTGCGGCCCACCTTGCATACCACCCACCCACCGAGCTGCTGGCCCTACACCCACCCATCTCCATCCCCACACGCCTCTCTGCAGGGGTGGGTGTGTGCTCACCGTGGGGTGCTCCAGGGAGAAGTGGGAGGCTGCTCCGGCATGAGCCACGGCGAGCGGAGCCCCAGGCTTGGGGCTGTCAGGGCTATCGGGGCCCTCGGCCCCAGGCCAGAGGAAGGGGCTGCCCAGCGGTGAGCGAGGCTGCGGGCTGAGCGTCTTCATCTCCAGCTCCAGCTCAGCCTCCAGCTCGGCCTCCTCCTTGGCCTCCTTGTTGCTCTCTTCCAGGTGCTTCATCAGCACGGCGATCACCACATTGACCAGCACAAACTGGGCCGTCAGCACAAAGGACACGAAGTAGATGGGGGAGATGACCGTGTTGTAGCAGGTGGACTCCTGGTCGCAGTCCCGGAGGGTGTCCTGGGAAAGGCGGGTTAGACAGGTGAGGCTGGGAGAACAGTGGATGGAACTGTCACGGGAAATCAGGTCACTGGTGTCATAGAGCACTGAAGGAGGAGAGGGAAGGGCAGGAGGAGGGAGCTACAGTGTCCTGGGAGCAGAAGAGCATTAGACACTG
The DNA here is from genome assembly GCF_000151845.1 of Pteropus vampyrus. Lineage (NCBI taxonomy): Eukaryota > Metazoa > Chordata > Mammalia > Chiroptera > Pteropodidae > Pteropus > Pteropus vampyrus. The sequence continues at coordinate 5,001,116 of NW_011888885.1, forward strand.
GCCTGGGAAGTGTGAGTCAGAGCATGTCCCAAGGAGAAGGAGTCCCAGAGTGTTCCGGCACAGGAGATAGAAGGGCCCATGCTTTCATTCACATCTTGCCAAGGAATCTTGGCTCAAGAAGTAGGCCTGTTTCTTTAGGGTCTGAGCCAGCCCTGGGGGGACTCCACCGCAGGGGGCTCTCACCTTCATAATACCATTCCAGTTGTCACCTGTGGAGACTCGGAAGAGGGTCAGGAAGGCCATGCCAAAGTTCCGGAAGGTGGCATGTCGGCCCAGGCCCTCGCAGGGGTGCGTCTCGTCACACTCTGGAGCGGGGAAGGGAAGAGAGGCCTGTGTTAGTTCCGGAGGCCTTGGGTCCCCAGCCCTGGCTCCTCTACCATCCCCACCCCAACTCACCCAGGTCTCCAAAGAGCTCCACGCCCAGAGCTGCAAAGATGAAAAACAACAACATGAAGAGAAGTCCCAGGTTCCCCACCTGGAAAAGAGGAGAAAGAATGGAAAAGGTGCTGCCGGGTCTCCTGGCCAGCTTCCCTGAGCCACCCCGCCACGCCCCTTTGGAGAGCACCCCCTCCTCCCCAAGAGGACCCCTCCCACCTACCCCCACCTCCCAGCTACCTGGGGCAGGGCCTGCATCACTGTGTCCAGCAGCGCCCGCATGCCCACAGCCATCTTCAGCAGCTTTAGCACTGCAGAAAGGACAAAGTCGTGAGCTGGCCCCTCTGGGTCCCAGGTCACACAGTTGGTAGAGCCAGGGCCAGGGTCAAGGCTGGGGTGGGTAGGATGGCCAGCCCTGGCCAGCCAGGCTGCCATGGCTCCACCGCCACCCTTGGCCTAGCCCCAGCCTTCCCCTTTGGCGGAGGTATGAGAAAGACCCACAGGAACCCACACCCACCCAGTCCCTGGCCAGCCACAGAGCTGAGCCCTGCTATCTCTCCCAGGGCCAGTCACCCTGGAAGGGTGGGTGTGGTGGGCAGGTGGCTGGGCACTGACCTCGGGCAATGCGCAGCACCCTCATGATACGGATGATGGTGGGGTTGATGGGCAGTGAGGCATTGACCTCTATCTCCTCCAGCGTGATACCCATGATGGATAGCAGCACAATGGCCAGGTCCAGCTGGTTCCACCTGGAAAGCCCGGGACACAGTTCTCTGAGTAGGGGTTGGGGCCCTACGAAGGAGGGAGCGGTTGTGGCTATAGAGAGAAAGATGGAGGTCGGCAGGTCCAGCCTCTCCATCCTACAGAGAAGGCATGGCTGGTCTACGGTCACCTAGCCAGATGGTGGCATAGGCAGGGCTACGACTTTAGCTTGAGGGCCTCTGCTTTTTATTTTTATTCATTCGCTTTTTTAGTTAGCACTTATATGGTGTTTGCTATGTGCCAAGCACTGTTTTAAAGGCTTTAGAAATAGAAACTCTTACAACTCCGTGATGTGGAGACCATTGCTATTTTCCATTTTATAGATGAGGAAACTGAGGCATGGAGAGATTAAATAACTTACCCAAGGTCACCAGTTTCTAAGTGGTAGAGCCAGGATTCAAATCTGGTCCAGGCAAGTCTGGCCCCAGGCTCTGTGCTCTTAAGCCTGTCTAGGCCACATTGATTTCCAGCTGCCAGTGTCCCCCAGGCCCTGTCCTGTCAAGTTCCCCCCCCTTCTCTTCCATCTCCCAAGCCGTGGAAGCACCCCCATCCCTTCCCGCCATTAGCCCTGCGTGGGTCCTAGAGTGGAGGCCGAACCTCGGGAGTCAAGAAAGGTCTTCAGGTACTAAATCCTCTCCAGTATTCCCCCATTCCCCCCACACCCCGGAGACACACCCTTCCCCTACTCTCACGCACCCCTCCCTCTGTTACCCATCCCTCTCCCCTCTCTGTTACCTGTCCTGGAAGAAACGACGGAAGCCAAAAGCCACGAGTTTGAAAACTGACTCTAAGACGAAGATGACGGTGAAGATGTAGTTGCAGATCTTCAGAGCCTCGTCCAGGATCTGGCAGGGATGGGGCACGATGCAGGGTCCCTGAGGCCCAGGGACAATGCCTCCCCCTCCCCCTATACCTCCAAGATCTTGGAGACAAGGTGAGTCTAAAGGGAACTTTCTTCTCTGTTCTGGCCATGATGGCTGACCAATGAACAGAGTAGCGTCCTCGTTCATATGCATGATCCAGACTTTGAACTAAAGGCTTTCTCTCCTTGAGGGATTGTGAGGAGACTACATGAAAATGTGCTAGAAGGCACCAGAATGCGAGAGCTGGAAGGGGCCTCGTGCATTACCAATTCCATGTCCCTATTTTAGAGATGGGGAAACTGAGGCCTAGAGGGCAGCCAATGGAGGCTGACTTGAGAAGTGGCAAGATCATTGGTGAGTTTTGGAGCTGGACATTCACTAGAATCTAAACTCCAGAAGGGCAGGCACTGGTCTGCTTTCTTTACCCTCAAATGTCCAGCACTCAGCACAGAGCAGGCACTCAAATATTTGCTGGATGAAGAAACCAGGTCCTCCACTTCCCAGCTGTGTGACCTTGGTCCAGTCAACTAGCCTCTCTGAGCCTCAGTGTCCTCATCTATAAAACCAAGAGGAGACCCACCTCCAAGTGCTGCAAGGGGGTACAAGAGGAACCCCTGCAGAGTACCCAGCTCAGGCTGGGTTAGCCTCACCCCTGCAGTCCCAGATGGCCAGTCGCTCCTACCTGGGGCTGCTGATAGTGCTCCATGGCCATGGTGACCACGTTCAACCCAATGACACCCGTGATGAAGAGATCCAGGTAGTGACTGGTGCACAAGTGGTGGACAAGGAGCCGGAAGCGGGAGTAGTCCGAGTAGTAAGGTTTGCACTGGGCTTCTGGTGGGGCAGGGAGGAGAGGACAGCAGCCATTGGGCCTTGCCCCCTGTGCCCCCTCCACCCATAAGTCCTCACAGCCACCAGCCTCTACCCCCCCAAGCTGAAACATTCCAGTGTCACCAGCCCCCTCGCCCTCTACGTACTTCCTTTTTTGGGGGGAGGGGGAGCTCTCTTGGTTATGCCCCTCCAAAGCATCTGTTCTACTGGCTATAGTTGGGTGCAGAAGGGGCCAGGACATGCAGAGCTCCCCACCCACATTAGATACCAGGTGAGCCCCGACCCCGAGGCAGCCTCCAAAATCCACCAGCCCCTCATAATGCCCTTGACTTGGTGTTATGCAGCGAGGCCAGATCAATAAGATGAAAAACAACCGGTCTTATCAAGCTCAGAGGAAGCTCCATCAACAGAGAGGCGAGGGCTCTTGCTCCTTCACCAAGCTCAGCTCTCGAGGGGAGCAGAGGTTACACAGAGCTGAGATTTGGACGATAACACCGGAGATTGGAAATTGGACATCTTCTTGGCTGGCTGCACTGACCAACCCCCCAGAGGGCCTCTGGAGGGGCAGGGCCTGGGCCTCCTGCTCCCTCACATGGGGGAGGACAGAGGGGAGGCCACAGGGCTCTGCTCTCAGACTCATCTGGGAGGGCCACACTTGAAGGGCTCACCCTGTTTCTAATGAGGCAGTACCCAGCCTGCTCCTGGGTGTCAGGGCAGCATTAGACTGCAGGCTGGGCTGGAAGCACTGTCTGAGATCTGTCAGAGGCATAATATTTCTCTTATAATTAGTGAACCACTTAGTTATAAAAATCATGGTGCCAGAATGTTGGCCTGCTAAGCAGGCAGAATGAATCTGGGGGCAGGAGATTGCAGAGGGCCCCTCCTCCAGGCACCAAGGAAAGGCCAGGCCAAATTGGGGATACATGTCATCTGGGGGTGGTTGACAGATTGGTCTCCCAGGCAGCCACAAAGAAAAAGGAGGCTCCCCACAGGAGACTTGGGGAAGCCTCAGGTCCCAGACAGCCCTTCCCCTTCAGGAAGTCTAGGGCGAAAGCCAGCTAGCAAAGGCTGCAGCCTCTGAGGCCTGTGCCAGGGTGGCTGGCTCAGGGGCGGCAGGAAGCTTTGGGCCCAGGCCAGCTCAGATATAATTATCCTTTCCCATGCAGAGGACTATTTAACAAAGGTAAACTGAGGCAGGAGCGACCTGGGTGGACTCCCACCAAAGGCCGAAGGAAGAAGAGTGCCCATGAACTTCACGTACAACCTTGCCCAGATGCCACTCTCCAGCTTTGGCCTTGAGGTGTGGATAACCAAGAGGCAGCGGGTCCAGAATGTTCTGGTGCACCACATAGTGCTAGGCCAGCCTTTTGTTTTCAGACATGGGCCAGCTAACTGGCTTTGTTTGCACAGGCACCCGCCTGACTCCCAGGAGGGTGGGCGTGGAGAGGCCAGGGACAGGGGTCAACGGGAGGCCTCGGGTCATCCACAGGGCCATGGTGGAGGGCGGACAAAGCAAGCTGGCCTCTTCCTTCCTTCCGTACCCACAAGAACCAGAGGGCGCTAGTCGCCCTGTGTTGCCTTAGCAGCTGGAACTCTTTCTCTGCATTAATCTCCATAAGTGCCGAGAGCACCAGATCCCATTATGCTAAAATATGAATGGAGAATTAACTAAAATGTTTGAATACAATTAGGTTAGAAAAAGCGGCTCCTTATTAGCCCCATTATTAGCTGAGATAATACAGAGGAGAGGCTGGGAGAGCCACCCTCTCCTCTCTCACCCCGGCTGACTGTATAGGCAGCCCCAGGCCCAATTAAGCCTCCACTACCACCTCTGCCTTCTGGCCAGGGAAAGTGCTCCACGCGGCCCAGAGAGAAAGTGAAGGCAGGACTACTGAGGCAGGGCATCTGTTCATAGCGACAAGTCCGGTCCCAGGCCCCTGAGGTCTGCACAAATATCCCTCCACCCCGGCCCCCACCCTAGACCAGCAGGTGCCGAGGTTGCTGGAAATCTATTAGAGCACAGGTCCAAAGAGTACCAGGGCCAATCTGATCAGCATCTCCTGGGCCAACCCCTTTATTTTACAGAGAGGATGAGGCTAGCAAAAAGCAAGTCGTTCATATAGTGTGAGACAGTGACCCAGCCAGAACCCAAACTCTCAGGAGTCCTTCTCCAGCCCCCAGGTGGGCTTACACACAAGGCCTTGGGGCTTTGGCCCAGAGAGTGCCCTCAAAATTTGTCCAAAGGCCCTTGCTGTTGGGCTCTGGGTGATGCTGCCCCTTGCCGCTTCCCAGACCTGGTTTTATAGGCAGCACCTAAGATCAGAGAAAAACTAGAGACCCACTCCCCCCAGAAGAGAGGAGCCTTGTGTGATCTGCCGCTCCAAGAACTCCAGCTGTTGCCCAGGAGGGGCCTGGACCAGTGGTCACTGCGTGTTGGCAGCCCTGGCCCATCTCCCTGCTTCCCACCAGAATGAGCTACCTTAGGCAGAGAAAATACCAGAGTCAGACAGTGGGGAGAAGGGCACCCCAGGACTGCCCAGCCCCAGTCAAGGCAGGAGCAGAGGAGAGGTGCAGGAAGGGTGTGAGGCTGTGAGTGAGGGCAGCAGGCACAGTGAGTTAGTTAGTAGGGGTCACCGAGAGCCCGAGGCACAGCCAGGGCAGAGGGTTCGCAAAGGAGACTAGCAGGGAGTAGGCAGGAGGGAGGGGCACAGGCCCCTATAGTGGAGGCCACATAAGTCATCTGAGATAGCCAGGCCTGATCCCTGGGTCCCAATGGAAGGAGAGAGGGTGAGTAGAGGTAGGTGCCACAGGTGACCATGGGAATGGAGGTGGTGCCAGAGGCCAAGTGGTCACTTGGGATTGACCTGATCTCCTGGGCTGGACCCAGGTGTCTGGTCAGGCCCAATCCCCTGATAACCAAAGCCTTTTCCCTTCTTTCTATCCCCGGTCTGGCCACGCCCCTCCAGCTGGGCACAGTACTGGGTGGGTGTGGTACTAGCAGGGAGGTGTGATGCATGTTTGATTCCTGTAGCCCCAGACTAGGGAGTGTGACTTCATCCCCATGACACTGTTGGGTAAGCCAGTGTACCAGCATCACCAGCCCTGGGAGCTGATTGAAAATACAAGTGCTCACCCCCTACCCTAGAGCACGCCGTAAGTATTTCTAGGTGGGGCTTGGGCATCTGTGTTTTCATATGGTCTCTGAGTAATTCTTATGCACACTGAGGTGTGGAAAGCTCTGGTGTAGAGCACGTAGAACACCAGGTCTGGGGAGGAGGGATATAAAATGATCTGAGCCCCTCTTCGGGTTCCGAGTGCTCGTTATCAGCTGGAAAGGTAAGGCACGCTATTGTAATCGGTGTACATACTTGCACGTGCCAACAGGAGCCTGGCAGAATGTCCCCAGAATGGGAGTGCAGTGTAAGAGTAACGAGAGCGTTTAGCATTGAGTGGGTGTGTGAGGAGGAGTTCTTGGGGTCCATGAAAGTCTGCATGTGTTGGTTCTCGGTAGAGAAACTTCTGTGGGCCAGCCCTATGCTAGGATTATGTTTAGGGGTGAGTGTGTATGTGTAGACACTTCAGTCTACAGACCAGCTGAACCCACAGGGAAAAGCTGAAGGCCACTTCCTCCCACCTTCTCCTCAACCCCAGCACATCAGGAGTTTACAATACGGCCTGACGAAAAGACATGGGAGCCAGGCAATCCAGATACAAACTAGCTAGAGATGACTGAGCCCCCAGAGAGACGGTCTCTCAATGCCAAACACCAGAGCTCAGCACCACGGGGACAGCAGACATCAATCCACTTAGGGCCTCAGGGATGACCTCCAAAATGGTGGCTCAGCGGGGCTCCTGAGCCCCCACAGATCAGACAGCCCAACACCCAGAGGGCAGCATCTGCCAGAGGCTGGCTTCTGGGGATTGCAGAGTAGCGGAGAAAGGTAGAGCACAGTGGTCCCCAGCCTGAAGTCCCAAGCCCTCGGCAGCCTGAGAAGGCAGCCACATGGGAGTCCTTACGTTCTTTTCAATATTTCTAAAAGCTTAAAAGAAAGCATACATATGTCTATGCTAAGACCCCACAGACAAATTTAACGGCAATAGTCTTTTTTTTTTGTCATCCGTCAGTGTGAAACCTTCTGCAGCTCAGAAACTCTGATTAGCAATTACGTGTGCCTTTGATTAGTAAAAATAGTGAAACAAACTCATTACTGAAGCGCTCTGAACTTCAAAGACAGTCTTTTAAAATGTGGGGTTTGCTAGAGATGATAAGGGGGGCCCTTGGGGATGAACAGGTTGGGAACCACTGCGTGGCGACATCAGAGCACCCTCTGATGTCCCACAGCCCTGTCCCAGATTCTCAGAACCTCCTTCTGGGGGCCGTGTTGGGAGGGGCAGGAGCTGAAGGACCAGGGGAGGACAGGACCAGGAGGGCCTTCCCAGAGACATGGCCCTCGAAGAGAAGGAACCAACTCACTCCCAAATCTTCAGTTTTATGGAGAAGCTTATGGCTAACTCAGGCCTTTGCTTCCCAATTTCTGCAGTTTGTAGCAATGACGTGGCCACTGAGATTACTTGACTATTAATGAGTCTGTTCAATTATTCATTGTTACATTTTTAAAACAAATCCTTCCCTTCTCTGCTCCTCTCATCCTGCTCACTTGGATCAAAGTCTCCCTTTCAGACAAAAGGAGACAGGAGAGATTTGCAGCTCTAATAATCGAACGGTGTGACCTAGGAAGAGGAGCAGGAGTGGGAAGAGGCCCGGGGGGCTGGGGAGCTGGGATCTTGGAAGCCTTAGAAGAGAAGGTGGGTCCTTCAAGAGGTGTCCGAGGGAGGGGAATGCCGAGGCCCTCACTTCCCATAGAGCGTAGCACAGGTCCGTGGAATGACAGAGCCCAGCACCCCAGGGACCCTCGCCCTCTCACCCCAAGAGAATAGAATCAATGAGGCATGGAGAGGGAGCTAAGAGGATGTCCCCGCAGGCATGCGGCAGGCCTGGGGGCAGGCAGGGCCTGACTACCCCCGGGGCACGCCCTGGAACCCACAACCCCAGACGCAGTACCTGGCGCCGCGCTGGCTGAGCTGCCGGAAGCAATTACATCGTCCAGCATTAGATCTAAAAGAACGAAACACGACATCGGTCACTGGCTGGACCAGGCGGGCTGGGCAGGGCCCCCTCAGCAGCTTGCTCCCCCTCAGCTCCGACCCTCACTGCCTATGAATGGGGTTCAATGACCATTGTGAGCACTGGTGGCCGGTCCTGAGTGTCCAGCCCCAAATTGGGGGCACAGGGCACTTGAGGAAGATGAGCAATTCAGCCCACTCGCCAGGGTCACAGGGACAGGGAATTGGAGGCACAGGGAGGGGCAGGCAGCCTGTCACTAAACAGATGTCCACTCCTACCCACGCCACAGCCTCAGCAGCACCTGAGACAGCTACAGACCCCAGAAGGGGAGCCAGCTGGTCAGGCAGGGCCACAAGTACCTCCTGCCAAAAGAATTCCGTCTGCAGATGCCCTGCAGAGATGGCAGACTGCGAAGAGGGGAGGACGGATGGAGCAGGGGTAGGAGCACGGCTGCTGGGGGGAGTGCGCCTGCTCAGCTTCAGACGTCCACATGGAGAGCCCAGAGGGGACCCCTGCCCCAGGGCTGAGCAGGACGCCTGGGGCGCAGATATCAGGATGTGGGACATAGACGGCTGCATCACTCACTGCTGCCCAGAGGCCAGTATCCCCTTAACACCCACCTTGAGCAGCCCCCACCTCTCACAGGGCACATTGGCTCTGTCCCACCCTCACCCCCTCCCACACTCTCTCCCCTCACTCCAGGTGCTCCTCACAGGCAGCAGGAGCTAGAGCCAGGGGCAGAGGGGTGGGAGAGTACACCGCAGCCCCTAACCCATTTGGTAGTACTCACATTTCAACAAACCAAAGAGAAAACTCAGAGCACTGCACACATCTTATCGGCGTAAGGAAGACGGTTTGTGAAAAGGTGAAGAGAGGAAGGGAAACCCAGGGAACAAATAGAGACAGACACACAAAGGCTTAGAGAAACCCACACAAAGAGACGCTTAGAGAAACGTGGGCAGTGACAGAAAGAGAGAGTCACGGAGTTTATCGAGAACCAGACAGGCAGGAGCCCTGAAGACAGGGAGACAGGTGCAAACACACCTGGAGACACCGAAAAACAAAGGGGCTCCTGCACCTGTCACTTCTCTTGCATCCTTCCTGTAATCATGTGTCTTTTTGCTTAGTCTCAGCTCTTCCATGGCAGAAGAGCGTGGCGGGGAATAGGATGGGGGCCTCACCCAGCCAATGCCAAGAGATGTTGGATATCGCAGGTAAGGGGCCTGAAGGCTTTAAGGCCAGGAAGTCATGTACTTAGAGTTCCTGTGACCTCGGGCCTTCTCTGAGTCAGGGGAGGTGTTCATCGTTGTTGTTGTTGTTGTTTTACAACTTGGCCAAAAACTGAGAGTCAGGAAGCCAGGGAGTTTTGCTAGAAAGGAAGGGAGAGTGGGTCTGGGGTCCTCTCATACTGCTGTCCATTTGCAGCCTCTGCTGAGGTCCTGCTTAGCAGCTACAGACGCTAGGCAGGCACAGGTTCAAGATGCTTGCTTGCCAACCCTGGGGCAGGCAAGCTGGCACCTGGGTCAATCCCTGGGTCTCTGGACACCTGCCCAGGACAATGGAGCAGGATTCTCATCCCATGAGGCTCCTCTGAGAGTTGAGCTGGGAGAGGCTGTGCATTACTCCCACCTGGAATCATCTGGAGAGTATGACGCCGAGATCCAGGAGCCCCGCAGGGTGGGGGGAGCCCCCCTCCCCTACGGGGCTGAACTGGTCTGCTTCATGCGGGCTCTAAAGGCTGACATGCTCTTAGGGGGAGGGAGGTGAGGAGGGGGGAGAGCATCTTCTCCCTGCCCCTCGCCCCAGCCCCTGGCCCCCTACAGTCGCAAGACCAAGGTCAAGCACGACTCAGAGAGATGTGGAAAGACTACCGACCAGCCATCTGCTTCTCCTTACTCCTTCTCTTTTTCTCCAGTCTTCGCAGACGCTTCTCCTCCCGCCGCCGGGCCTCCTCCTCCTCCTGGTGCTGCCGACACTTGTGGAAGTTCTCCACCACCACTCCCACAAACATGTTCAGAACAAAGAAGGCCACAATGAGCAGGAACGAGATGAAGTACAGCAGCATCCAGGGGTTGTGGTTCATGATGGGCTGGCAGGGAGCAGGAAGGACAGGGGGAGCCATCAGCCCGAGGGAGACTGCCTCAGGTGCTGCCCCATCGCCTGGCTTCTTTAAGACAGGGCCCACAAACTCAATGAGCTATAGTGACCCAGCTGGTGATGTAAATGAACCATGTGGGTTTGTTATTAGGCAGCAGGGAGGGTTGGGGATTGCGGCAAAGTGGAGAGTGGTTCTGTCTAAAAGGGCAGTGGCTTCCTTGTTCTAGCTGACTCCTACTCTGAGGAACGCAAACCTAGGATCTCTGTCCCAGATCTTTGGACGTCTCCTGAGCAGGCCCAAATCTGGATTTTCATGTGAAATTCATCAATTTTTCAGTGTTCACCACTAATTTAAAAATTAAACATGTTGCGAGCCAATAAACCATGTCTGGATTTGGCCCTCGGGCTACCAGATGCAGCCTCTGCTGTAAGAGGTGATGCCTCTTTGATAGCATTTTGCCTACCTGCCTTGCTCCCTTTATGTCCAGTGCCTGCACCCATCATGCCGGGAGTTGGCCCATTCTGAGGGACCTGAGCTCAAAGATGGATCCAGCCCTACCTGCTGGTCCACACCCACGGCATCCAGCCCGTCGTACATGATGTCTACCCAACCGTCCTTGGAGGCCAGCACGAACAGGGACATCAGGGCCTAGAGGAGGGGCGAAGAGGAAAGGACACCCTCTGAAATCTAGGATGTGTGCTTGAACCACCCACCACCTGCCCTCAAAGCACCCCCTGGCTACGGCTTGGGGGACCCTAGCCCTTCAGAGGTGAGGCTGGACTCCCACTCCAGGCCCCAGGAAAGCTCTCTGTCCTCAGGCTCCGTGGCTGGTATGAAGCCAGAGGAGCCCTGGGAAATGATCAGACCCCCTGATATCTGGAAACCAAGGGAGACACGAGCAAAACTGATCAAACAACTTAATTTTCTACATCTCTGTTTCTGTGAATGTGGAGTACGAAAAGAAATCGTCTTGACAGGACACCTCACCCTGTACCATGCTAAGCAAACATACATCATCTCATTGCACATCTACTAGGAGCCTCCAAGGAAGTACCATTATGACCCATTTACCAGGTGATGATACTGAGGCCCTGGCAAGTCAGTCGCCCTGCAGGCATCCCTAAGCACCAACTTCTGTCCCCTGCAGACTTCTGCCACCACTCCCGCCCCCACCTCGGAGCCTGGGGCTCACCTGGCCAAGGTTGTCGAAGTTGTACTTGTGCCGGACCCACCGGTAACGGGCCTCGGCACAGTCAGATTTGTTGGTGATGTTCCTGGTGTCCTCGCCCTGGCACACGAAGAATTTCCCTTTGAAGAGCTGGACACACATGCACCAGGAGACAGAGAGAAGTGAGCTGTGACCCAGGAGGCCCAGAACTCCCCCGCCCTTCTCCCCCGCAGCAGCCCTGGGGCCTGAGAGCTCCGAGCACATCCCCAGTGAGGGTGGAGCACTCAGCCCTGGGATCAGTCAAATCAAGGAGCCTCCCTCGAAGGCACCCCTTCCTCTGGGCTCCTTGAGAGCCCTAAAGAGGGGAGGAAACGTCATGGGACGGGTGCCGAAAATGTATAGAAGGAGGGGAAAGGCCATTTGTTTTCTACAAAGGGGTAGGCCAGTGGCTTTCCAAGTGGGGTCTTTGGGACAGCATCATTATCATCTGGGGAATATACTAGAAATGCACCCCAGATCCACTGAATCAGACACTCTGGAGAGGGGTCAAGTGATCTGGTTTAATGGTGGGAGCAGGCTAGATATGACCCCATTCTGTGGATGAGGAAAACAGACTTGGAGAAGTAAATTCACTCACTAAGGTCGTATAACCAGTAGATGGCTGAAAGGGGGCTTGAACTCAGGTCTGTGACTAGAAAGCTCACCCTCATCCCAGAAGAGACCAGGCTATGACTGTGGATGCGGAGGGGATTTGAGGGACAGGAGGACCAGGGGGCTTGGGCAGCTGCTCGGGACAGACCTAAGTCCACTGGAAGAACCCGGGACTGGGCTGAACAATGGTTCCCTCTACTCACCCAAGGAGGCCAGGAAGAAAGGGAAGGGAGCAGGCACTGGGCTTACGGGAGGCGCTGCACAGCCTTGGCAACGATACCCCAGCAGAGGCCTGGGGCTAGGGAATTCTAGGAAACCAGAACAGCCCTCACCCCGTCCCAGGACAGAGAGGACACCCCAGGAAGTCAAAGGAAGGGAGAGGGATGGGGGAGCCACCCAGGAGCTCCCCTGATGCCGGAGTAGCTAGCTGTCTACCCTGCAGCTGAAACACTTGGAGCCAGGGGCTCGGGAAGACCAGGATGGAGGGGTTCCCAGAGGTGCCTCTGAATCCTGCAGGCAGCTCCTGCCCTTTTTCCTTCCACACCACGTTCCCTCCCTGGGCCAGTGGCCAAGTTTCCCCTGGAGCCCCCACTTCCTGCCTCATCTGGGGTCTGCACCAGCCTGCCTGCCAGCACTCCGCTAACCTGGCTCAGCTGTCTGGGCCCTGGATCCCCCAGCCTGGCCTGCAGCCCACCCCCCTCAAGCAGGAAAGGCAGGGAGGGGATCCCGGAGCAGACTGTGGGCCGGTACCAGTGTCTGCACTCAGGAATATAGTGTGTAAGTAGGGCAGAACAACAGCCTGAAGCCATCACAGGTCAGAAGTCTCTCTGAGGCACTCGTCCCCTTATGGACCCTCTTCCAGGCTCCCAGTTTTCAGCAAAATTCCCAGGAGGCAAAGGGGCCTGAGGCCTAAAATCTAGAGGGAATTTCCCTATGTATTTCTTTCTGAAATAAAGACAGCAGCAGTTCAGGTCTCAGCATCTGTGGGCCGAGAAGGCCACTCCTCAGGCTTTTGCCGATAGCTGACCCACAGGCCCCCACAAACCTGAACCCCCAGGATGCCAAAAATGATGAAGAAGGCACAACAGATGACCACAATGTTGCCGATGGGCTTCAGCGAGGACATCAGCGTCTCCACCACCAGCTTCAGGCCCTGTGCCCGGCTGATCACTCTGGGGAAGGAGGGAGGTAATAAGGGTTTCCCAGTTCAGACAATGCCCTGTCCCTGCCCCCTCAATCTTGGCTCTGTGGTTCCAGTTCTGGGCTCTGGCTGAAGGAAGAGGTTGGCTTTCTGGGCCGGCTATGCAGAGTAAGTCCTCTTTTCCAGGGATTCCCACCCATAATCTCTCAAAACAGGAAGCAGACACCCACATCCCCACCCTCACATCCATTCCTGGGATGTATAAGGATTACCTGATAGGGCCGGGTGGGATTCAACTCAAGGGACGTGTTCCCCAGGGATGCAGTAAGGCAGTGTGTTGTGAGGATGGGGAGATACAGATGTAGGGAGCATGTAAGAGCCAGGCAGGGAGGGGGAGGGGTGGGGGGGATTGCCACTGCTAGGGCAATATCATCACCACCCACATCCCCGTCCAAGTTCTGACTCTGGGGTGGGGGCGGGGAGTGGCTGCCTCATTGGGGAGGGTTTCCTGAGCACAGACCCCTGCTAGATCTGGCGGGTGACCCCTGAGAGGGGTGTGAAGGTGGAGAAAGAAGGAAAAGGAGTCTGTTACCTTGCTGGGGACAGTGGGGACAGCTGAGTATCACCCCCGAGGGCACCACCCAAGAGAGAGCTCCGGCTGAAGGCTGTGAGGCCCTGCCTATGGACCCTTGTATTGTGCCCTGCACAAGGCCAGGGGCACAGTAGCCCTGAGGAGTGTGTCATGTGGGGAGTGTCACTGAGCGGGAGGTGCCCAAGGACAGAAATCCCTAGGCCCATAGTTTAAGCCGACCGATGACAGGGTTCCTTGTGGGGATCATAAGCAGGATTCAGGGGTAAGTAGGGCTCGTGCTCCATCGTGGGGAGCTGGTTGTTAGGGGTGTCCCTGAGGAGGACGCCTGCTTGGGCGCACCTGAGCGGGCGCAGGGTCCGCAGCAGCCGCAGCACCCTCAGCATGCCAAGGATCTTGGTGCCGCTGTCGGAAACCATGGACACCAGGATGTCGATGATGGAGATGAGCACCAGCAGCCCGTCCAGCACATTCCAGCTGCTTCGCAGGTACGCCTGCTCCCCAAAGCACCAGCCCAGTGCCACCACCTGGAGATGCCCACCACGTCACTGTCACCGCCACCTCCCTGTGGTTCCCAAACCTGCCCTCCACTGCGGCCCATCCTCTCCACCCCCACCAGGAATCAGACAGCCCCAAACCAGCACCAACTCCCCCATCACCTTCACAGTCATCTCTGCCAGAAAGACTGCAGTGAAGACGTAATTGGAGAGGGTCAGGAAGATGCGTTCCTGCAAGAGAGAGCAGGCAGGTGTTGCCCACCAGGGCCTCCTCCTCGGGCCAAGTCTGCTCTGCATACAGAAGCCAGGAACTGCTTCCAGCATTTGACTCAGGAAAATGACCCCTTCCCTCCCCAACAAGGTAGACAATCTCCTCTCCCCGCCACCATCACACACACACACACACACACACGCACGCACGCACGCACGCACGCACACGCACGGCCAGTGCCAGGCCCCCTGTCTCACTTACACCCCTGCCCTGAACAGAACTTCCTCCCGCCCCTCCCCAGGGTGGCCTGGAGGGGGAGATGATCCCACCACAGTGCGCCACCTAAGTCCCCTACCTTAGGCCCTCTTCCGATTTCCTTCTTAAAACTGGGGCAGAATTTAACTTGATCTCTGACCCTTCCCCCCATTCTACTCTCCTCTCTGCTCCACAGACTCGTGTTCCTGCTGTGTGCCCCAGAAATGGAGCTGCAGGGCAAGCTGGGGACCTGAGTACAGGCTGCGCATCCCCAGGCACGGCATTTATGCTGGGCACAGTCTGGGGCAGGAAGGGAAAGAAGACGGCCCAGTCCCCTCATATCTGTGGGCTGATTCCGTTGCTGGTTGGCTAAGGGAGGGGTGTAGAGAGCTGGAGAGGCAGAGGCAGAGCATGAGTGTCAGAGAGAGTGAGAAAGAGAAAAAAGAAAGAAAGAACCATGCATATGACAGCTAGAGATAAAGGAGCTGAGTGGAAATATGGGAGGAGAGACATGGTGACAGTGGCAGAGAGCTCTGCAGCAGGCCCCGGGCAGGAGGCAAACAAAGAGGCCAGAGCGACCAGCTGCCCAGTGTGACCCCACACAGGCCCAGGGATCGGGGTCCCTAGTGCTACGCTCCTTCACACAACTCTTCCTGGGCACTCCATCTCTACCCTGGCCCGGCTGGAGCCCACCCTAATGGAAACCAGAAGCCCCAGCAGCACCGAAATCTGAACAATGGTGTGGAGGCAGCGAAGGAGGGGCAGGGGGCCACCTCCAAGCGAGTGGTGCGAGATGCCGTGACAGGCAACAGAGCCACCCCCCACCCACCCTTCTTGGACTAGAATCATTTTCAGAGGGAGAGGCTCCGATGCCAGGCTGGGGAGAGAGAGCTTCCAGAACAGCTGGGCCCACCCGAAGAGGTTAGGCCCCCGCAAGTATGTTCAGACACTCAGGCCTCTAGTCACTCCTCTCTTTCAGAGAAAGACTGACAGGTTCACAGCCAAGAAGAAGTGACCAACGTCCCCCCTAATATCCCTGAAAACCTACTTGTTTATGACCTGGCAGGACCAAGAGGAGCCAGGGCAGCTTCCCTCTCCCCCTCTGCATTGCCCATGGGGCAGGCTGGGTGAGATGTCTCCCCCTTCAGTGTGTGGGTCATGGATGAAACTGAGACCCTTTGCCGGGAGCAGGGGCAGCACGATGGCTCTGCCCAGCCAGGGCCAGTCTCGCTGTTCGCCTCATCCCAACACTCACCGACTCACACAGGGGCCTCACAAGTCTCTGGCTCACGAGAACACGCCGTCTGCAAATAGCCAGGGTGCGACGGAGCTCACTTTTCACCCAGGTAAGAAGCAGGGCCCACTCCCTCAGCTGGGCTGGTGTATCACAGAAGGGAGACGGAGGCAGGAGAGGGACATAGGAGGCATCCCGGGGTGCCAGTTGCAAGGGTGGGAGTCAGGGAGACCTAAGGGGGAGTTCTGGCTCCCTCCCTCTGTGTCTTTCTGGGCCTCCTCGCCCACCCTGCTTGCTAACCCGGGAGGGGCCTGGCACAGAGCAGGCACTCAACAGCCACTGTGTTTAGTCCCAGGGACTCACAGCACTGTGTGGGTCGATCTTGGGGCGTTCCATGGCGATGGTGATACAGTTGAGGAAGATGATGACAAGGACCACATGGTCGAACATCTTGTGCGTGATGATCCGGTGACATAGGAGGCGGAACCTGCTCCAGGACAGAGGCCAAGGCTGAGCAGGAGGCAGGCAGTGCAGCAGTGAGAGGCATCGCCTCACGGCCCCTACCTCTCCTGGGCCCTCCCAACCTGAGGCCCCTCCCTCACACACTCCCATGTCAGGGGACACTCTAGCATCAGCATCAAGGGATAATGTCCCATGAGAAGGAAAGGCTGGAGGCCAGGTCAGGGGATCCCTGTTTACCTTGACTGAGGAGGGAAGATGTAGGCAGACCAAGAGTCTCGCTCACGACAGCAGGCAGGGAGCCGGGCCCGGATCCACGCTCTCATCCGTTCCCCTTTGCTCTGTCGAAGGGTCACCAGAGTCGTGAACGGGGCCAGGCCACCAAGTTCTCCATCTCTCACTTTCTTAGCAGTTCTGTGGCCCTCACTCCTTGTCTATGCTCTTCCAGCTCTCTGCCTTGCTTCTCTTCCTGTATGTCCAAAACCACCTCCCCATGTCCCTCTACGCCCCCATCTGGTCCCTGAGCATACCTAATACCTAATGTGCTTCATCTCCCCCTCCTCCCTTGCACCCTCTCCCCACTCCCCCAAGCTCTCCACTCTTTCCCCATCTCTACCTCCAGCCCAGCCCCCGTTTGTCCTCCCTCCTTCCCATCCTGCTGGGCTTGGAAGCCACATCAATTACCAAACACTGTACCCATCACAGTTGTCTATTCAAAGACACACCTGGGATGAGGAGACACTGGCCCTTTCTCCTTACATGCTAACCTGGAGGTCCCAGGACCCTGTGCCCATCCCAGAGTTAAAGGTGGTGGCCGGGGGCTGGGGGAGGGGTAATGGGCAAGGGCGAGCGTGAAGTCAAGGTTGTGATGAAGTCGAGATGAGAGAGGGGGACAGGAGAGGGCATTAGTTTGGAGAGATGAGTGATGGGTCTTTCTGAGTCACAGGGGGAGTGCCATGAAAGATTCATAGACATCTGCCTAAAACTATTCATATCCACCAAGGACCTCAGAGCCACAGCACCAGGCGTGATGAGGATCTGGGGCTAGGTAGGGAGGATAGAGGGGGAAAGGGGGGTGTTTGGAGCTCGGCCTCCAGGGCTGGCACCCCTGAGATCCCTTGGGCATAATGGTAACTTCGTGAAGGCCACAGAGCTGGGAGGGGTTGTCCAGCCTTGCCCCAGGCTGGGCACAGCTCCCCTTGCTCAATGTCACTGTGCCCACAGGAGCCTCACCAGGTTGCCCTCGTCATCACCATCATCTCCATCCAGTGGGGGGTCATCGGGCCGCAGGCTCCGAGCCAGGTGCCCCAGAGCCGACTTGCCATTGCAGTCCTGGTGCTCAGAGGTTGAGCTGCGGCCACTCGCTGTGCGGTGTAACCCGGGCACCTGCAGTGTGTCTGGCAAGTCAAAGGAGCTCTTGGCTTCCCGCTCCAGGGAGCCCCCATGGCGACGGTCGCTGCCCGCTGGGCTGGCTCGCTCCTCTTCTGAGCTCTCCTCCTCGTCCTGGCTCTCCTGGCCCTCGCCTGACAACAGGGACCGGCGCTCCCCGCTCGGGCTCCTCCGCTTCAGGCTGGACGCACGGCCTAGGCTGTTCCGGCTGGAGCGCCTGCTGGTCCAGCTGCTCGCTGCACTCCAGGGGCTATGTGGAGAGCTACGGGCGCTCGGCTGAGGGGTGAGCAGAGGAGAGGGTGGTCTCAGCGAGGGCCATGCAGCCCTGTACCCCCCGCATGCACCCTGCCTCCTGTGAGCCCCCTTGGCCTCACATCAGGTGTAGAGACATGACGAGCAGGAGCTCTGGTCTTGGATGCCTGGCTTTAGGTCCTGGCTTACTCCGACCAGCTGTGTGATCTTAGGCAAGTTACTAAACCTCTCTGCACCTCAGTTCCTCATCCGTAGTGTCATAAATAGATATGACACGAGCACCTATATCTCATTTACTGAAAGAAGTCTTACAGCTGAGCAGCAGTATAAAATAATGGCCAGAGCGGGGGCCCTGACACCAGCCTCCTGAGTTAAAATGCTGGCTCTGTCACCTACTTACTTCGGAGCTTCCCACACATCACTAAGGCAACCTGAGATGCAGATCTCCATCTGTAAAATGGGGATAGTAATAGTATCTACCTCATAGGGTTGCTGTGAGGATTAAATGTTTCTAGAACACTTATGAGCAGTGTCTAGAAAGGTGTCTGGCCCAGAATCAGTGACTGGATGGGGTTTGCTATTACTGTGATGAGGTATTAAGGAGGTAAGGACCCCACACTTTGTAGAGGGGACTCAGAGGTTGAGTCTCACCCAAGGTGTCTCAGGAAACAAAAGAAGCAAGATTCGAACCCAAGGCTAGGCCTCCTCCACCGCCTGAAATGCCAGCCCTCACTGACCAGCACGTGCTCAGGGGTGTCTTCCTGGGCCTGCCCACGCCCATCCTCTCTCCCCTCCTGACGTCCTCACATCTCCCACAGTCGGGCACCCACAGGCACCCCTACCGGTGACTTCATCTCATGGGCCGCCCCTGGCTCAGCTGACCCGCTGCTGCTGGTGCGGCGGGAGGCGGGGCCCAGTGCCTCTGCCAAGCCGGTGCTGGAGCTCTTGGGTAGGGACATGGGCGTGGCAGCCGTGTGGATGATAAGAGGTGGCAACAGGCTCCTCCGCAGCTCTGGGTGCTCTCCCAAGGACACCACTGCAGGGAGAGACAGGGAGACCCTGAGTCCACTCAAGGCTGGCCCAAGACGGAGGGCTGCACCCCCACCCAGGATAGAGACTCACAGGCAAAGCGCTTCTTCCTGTCCCCGTCGCCATCCAAGCTGGGCGAGAAGAAATCGGGCTCTGACTCCGACTTGGTGGCATCTCCCTAGGGTGGGAGAGCAGCGGGCCATTATCGACCTGGCTGGGCAGGGGTCAGTGGGACAGCAGGCGGTCTCCCTGTCTTCACACGCACACACTACATATAGGCCACGGGAACCAGCAACCACGGCACGAGACATGCACTGGCGTAAACTAGACCACCCAGGCTTGGGGCCCAGAGCTCCCCAGGGCCCTCAACACCTCTGCCTCCCACCAGCCACACCTCAGAGAAGCCACTGCTAACCCCAGAGCCCACAGCACAACCAGCCTGGCTGGGACCGGCTCTAAGAACAGCTAAGGGGATGGGGGATAACCAGGTGGGTGGGTGGCACAGGCCCAAGGGAGCTGGGGATCTGAGTAAAGTAGTCACTAGAGCCTCAGTTCCGAAGGCCACCTGTGCCCTCTGCTATCCCCCCATGGCTGCCCTCCCCAAGCCTCAGACCTGAGGACCCCAGAAGGAAATTGAAAGATCCCAGACTGAGCAGCTCAGCCCAAGGACGCCACTTCAGTCCCTCTGCCTCTCCCTCTATCTTCCCCAAGCCCCTGCCCCTCCCCTGGCCCCATTTTTACCTCTCTCCCTGTCTCTGGGACAGTTTTTTCTTCCTTCTTAGCAGGTCAGTAGGTTCCCCAGTAATTACACACTTCTTCTTAAGAAGTTATTAAAAAATACTTGATTGCTACTTTCGATAAGGACATAAATATTGCGTAATTGGCATCTCAGGGGATCATTTTCATTAACTCAGTTTACGTCCCTAACGAGGCCTTTAATTATCAAGTGGGATCTCCAGGGGGCTGCTCAGGATATACGGCACTGTGGGGTCCTGCAAGAATCCTGACTTTACCCGAATTCTGGTGCCAGTGCAGGAAACAGCAGGGCACAGGCTCGGTGTGAGGGCCAGAGGAGGAGTGTGCCCCGAAATGTCTGCTGGACCTCCTGGGTGGTCAAGGAACCAGCGACTGGAAAATGGATTTAAAATTCTGGCACATTCTGTCAAGAGCCATCTGCACCCCCTCCAAAGACTTGTCCTGAGCTGAGGCAGCCTGTGGGGTCTCCAACAGGGGCTCAGGGCAAGGGGGAGGGGAGATAGATGGGGGAGCACAGTCTATGGCCACGGATCCCAACTCCACTGAGACCCAGTAACTGGGACTCCTAGGGGCCCTCTGCCTAGGCACGCACACGCGGTGTACCACACACGTGCACACAGAGGATTCTAAGTCCCTTCCTTCTCCCTCCATCCACCAGTCTGTCAAGGATGAGAATGTGCCCTTTGCAGGTTGATGGGGGCAGAGGCAAGGAGGCTCCTTCCCTCAATGTTCTCAAGGGGGAAGGGACTTAAAATCGAAGCCAGCTCACAACACCAAGGACCACCACGGCGACCACAGGTTGCACAGCAGCTGAGCGTGAACACGAGCACAGAGACACGGAGGCGAAGTGGAGGGGGCACAGGGCACGGGGGTCATGCCGACTCATGATCGCGTACCTACCCCCTGGGAGTCGACAGGCAGCTGAATACAGCTTAACTGTCCACTCGCATCTTCCCGTTTGCTGATTTCCTACAGGGAGAGGGGAAGGCAGGGGACGGGCGCTGGTCACAGGCGCTCAGGCTTTCAAACATCAGCAGTGTCCAAAGAGGATGAAGAAAAGGAGGGATGCAAACCCGACAGCAAGGGAAACAAGACACAGGGGTAGGAGGAGAAGAAAGGGGACAGAATGGCCTTCCAGAATTCAACCACAGGCCCTCAGGCCAGAATGAATCTGAAGGGTGAGAGAGGAGGAGGCCACGCCAGGAAGATGGGAACAAGGGCAGGAAAGGAGATCAAGCTCCAGATAGTCCTAATAACAGCTACCATTCACTGGGGTTTTCCAGCCACCGCCGACTGCTTCATTACCACTAGCTTGCTTCCTTGCAAGGTGGGAAGGGGGGGCTGCCAGCACCACCTTAGAGGAGGCACCCAAGGTTTGGAGAAGTTAAGAAAATTACCCAAGTCACACAAAGAATAGGAAGTGCGTCTGGGCCTCAAAGCCAAGTCTCCAGCTCCCCCTTCCTGGCTGGGAGAATGGGCAGGGAGGGTGGGAAGGAGTGGATCGAAGTCAGCGACTAGGGAGGAGACAAGGTCAGGAATGGGAACAGGCCTCCTAACTCCCATATGCTCTGCTTGCATCTCCCCCAGTCAGTACAGGTCTGGCTGCTCCAACTGGGATGGGATGTGACAAGTAACACTGGGATGATGGCTATGATGTTGTTGAATATTAATTAATGGCCTCACACAGGGCCTGCTGCCTGTTCATTTAATTAAGTGTGTGGATGATAAATATGCAGGGATTCAGGGCACTGCCCCCTGCAAGTTGGGAAATCAAGAGTCAGCTGGCCCCATCCCCTTAGCCACCTCCTCCTACCTCTTGGCAGGGAAGCAAGGCCTGCAGGGGGCCACTCTTGAGGCCTCCTGCTGATGACACCCAACAAAATGGGGTGGCCACTTACTTCCTCCACTGACGTAGGTGGCCTCATGCCATTACAACAGCAAGAACCAGCCTCTCCTGCCAGGTTGTGGGGCTCCCTCACAGCCACAGGTACAACTCCCTGAAACTCCATACAGGAGAGAGCAGGTGCCTCTGGAGGTGTCCAAGTCACTAATATTGAGTGGCCACCTCTTGCACCCCAGGTGTTGGCTCGCCACATGCGGGACAGTGAGCAGCTGGTCCAGCCCCTCCCAAGGCACTTCAGGGCCTTACCATTGCCCACCCCCATGGACGGGGTATTGATCCTGAAATCCTTTCTCCATCCCACCCCAGACCCAAAGCATCATGCCCTGAGTGAGACCCTCCCTGTAGTCACTTGTACTCTGAAGGTTGAGGAGAATATGGCCCTAGGCTGACACCTTAGGCTGAGACAGCTGCAGGCCCCCAGCAGGGCCAGAATGACCAGGCCAGGCTCGAGGGCCAGGTTGCTCTTGTTCCCACACATAGACTTTGCTGCTGCCTAGCAACCAGGCTGGCTCTATGGCACTCGATTTAACAAGGTGTTTGCTGAAAAAACCAGTGGCGGGGAGGGGGCTGTCTGTTCTGGGCACCTCCAGGACCACCGAGGTGGCTGAACGGCTGCTGAGGGGAGAGGAATAGGCCTGGGGTATTTTCCATTTCCCTCCAGAGTTCCACAGGAATTTTTCTGAGAGAATATTAGTTGTCAGGAGCTGGAAGGGGCTGAAGGACCCACAGTCCCACTCAGCTCCTCCTATCACAGGCCAAGAGAGTGACTGAGAGTGGTGGGTCTCCATAGAGACTCTGGACCCTGTGGGAGCACAGTGGCACCCCTTACACCTTCAGGCCCCAACGAGGCCCCAAATAAGTGTCCTGTGCCAGGGAGAGGACCAGCGTCCCTCCCTCCTGCAATAGGCCCAGGCATCACCAAGGCAGGGCTCACCCCCACCAGCTGCCCTCACTGTCACTCAGGGGGAGGAAACGCAATAATGGGCAAATACAACAGAAGTGGGAAAAGGCCAGTGTGGGACAGATGCCCCCGCACCCCACCAGCCCAGCCTGGCCCTCGGGGAACAGCCCTCCCTCACAAGGCTGGGAAAGAGGCGGAAAATAGATTTTTGTTTTTCCACCATGTGCCGAATATTTATAGACCAGGCCGCAGCGGGAGTTTCCATCCGGGTCACCCAGAGAGAACTGGACCAAGAGCTTCTCCACATCCAACCTGGAGCATTTCTAGGTTGGGTCAACCTGCCCTGTGCAAGGCACTGGGCTGGGCCTGGGGTGGGAAGAGGGGCAGAGCTGAGAGAGAGGAAGGGGGTGCAGCCCTTCAGGCAGAGGTTGTATCCTGGCACAGAAAGGGCAGAATCAATGTAAATCAATATTAATTGATGACGCTGACTGTGACGAAGGTGATGGAGCCTGGGCTGGAAATAGGACGCTCATCTCTGCCATGCCTGCAGCTAATTGGTCTCATTTCTCACTCTGGGCAGCTCAGCCCTGCCCGGGCCCTGGTGGCATCTTCATCAGTTCAGCCAGAGCTCAGATGACTTGCATACAAGTTTCCCCCACCCTTCAGCTCAGATGTGTCCCCCAAGAGCACCTGTTCTCAGGGATCCAGCTGCACTGTGTGCCAACACTTTTCCAGCTCTCTGGGGAAGGGTCTAGCCAACTTTGATGAGGAAGCCCATTCAGCAGCTAACCCAGGACCCAGGGACTCTCACAACCACCCTGTACCCCAAGTGCTGAAGGGCTGCCCTAGACCAGAGCCTCCCACCGCTAATCTCCCCACCAAGTATGAAGGGCACTTCCTGCGGGACCTCCCAGGCCACCAAAGCGCAAGCAGGGAGCCGATTCCTCGTAGAAGTGTACTGTTGCGGGTGGGGGGTTACCTCGGCCTGGAAGCCCTCCACCAGAATGGCAACAAGCAGGTTAAAGAGCACATAGTTGCCAAAGGTCATGAGGGCGATGAAGTAAAGGGCAGCCCAGGACGACGTGGAGGCCATTCCGTTGTAGAGCACCTTGTTCCAGTCCTCCTGAGTCAGGATCTGTGGGCAGAGGATGGGCGTCAGGGCTTTTACCAAGGGCACCCGACCGCCCCCATCCACCCTGCCCTGTTTCTCTCGCACCTGAAAAACGGTGACGATGGCCCAGAGCAGGGAGTCAAAATTCTTCCGGTCCGGCAGCGTGTCCCCGTCCCGCTCGGATGCAAATTTGCAGCCAAAGAGATGCATGCCCAGGATGCTGAAGACACAGGAGTCACGAGGTGGGGTCAGGTCCCAGCACCCCTGCCCCTGAGACCCTTCTCCCAGCTGGCACCTGCCCTCACCTGAAGATGAAGATGAAGAGCATGAGCAGCATGCAGAAGGTGGCCACGTTGTCCATGGTCTTCATAAGCACCACGAGCTGCCGCTGCAGCGCCGGCAGGAAGCGCACCAGCTTCAGCACCCGCATCAGGCGGAAGGTCCGCAGCACCGACAGGCCGCCCCCCTGCTGGCCCACGATCTCCCACACACTGCAAGGGGGGCAGGGAGCCTGAGCCCGCTGCATGCTCACCCTCTGCCTGCTCCTCCCTTTGCGAGGGGCCAGCAGCACCTGGGGGCCTGAACTGGCCAGCACATCCTGAGAAAGTGGTGCACAGACTGGCCCTCGGGACTCCAAGCAGGAGCCGCCAAGATGGCAAGGATCTGGGTGACGGCTCTACCCCGCTCCATTCTCCCCTTCAGGCCAGAGATCATATCCTGCCAATGGACAGCCCTCTCCCTCAGTCCGGCCAATGCAACAGCATCAAGTTATGGAATATTTGCTTCGTTCTCTTTTAATGAAATCTAAAGCCAATCCAAAAAGCAATAATGCAGTTCTCCTGGGCCTAGGCCTGGGAGAATGGAGCAGTTTCCCAAGATCTAGGAAATCCTAAAGCAAGCTGCCGGCATCTGAGACGGTTTCCCAGCACTTTGCAAGTAGGGACAGCTGCCTGGCCTCATACTTCCTCTAACTCCTCTCCAGGGCCAACTCCCCAGTCCTCACCCAGGCCTGCGTGTGGTCGAGGACAAGAAGTGGGGAGAGGAGACGACAGAGGGGACCGGCCAAAGGAGATATGAAGCCAAGTTCCTCCTGAGCAAGGTAGGGCCAAGAGAGAGGGTAGAGTGGAGCATGGTGGGCCCAAAGAGTCTCCACCCATGGCGGGGTAGGAGGGTCTGTGGGTCAGTGGGGCCTGACTCCAGACCCCTTCACCTCAGAGGTACAGGCTGAGTGGCTCCTCACCCCAAGCCTCCCCTTGGGCGTTCCTCAGGCTAGAGGCAGTGAAGGGGCAGTCATACCTGATTACAACAATGACACCATCGAAGATGTTGTAGGGGTTCTTGATGTAGCCGAAGGGACCGTAGACGAGCAGCTTCAACAGCATCTCCAGGGCAAAGAGGCTGGTGAAGACGATGTTGCTGATTTCCAGAGCGTTGGTAAGCTCCTCGGGCTGGAGGGCAGGGCAGGCGTGAAGCAGCCATGGCTTGTCCCTGAGCCCCTCATCCCAGTCCTCCCGAACAGGGGGCCACAGGGAGAGAAGGAGCAGGAACAGCGAGCTGGGGAAGGGGGCCAGGGCGGGGCTGGAAGCCCAGGCTCATGGGGAAGACCCTCCCCTGAAAGGTCCATGAGGAAATGCACTGAGAGACAGCCACGACATAAAACCTCAGCCCCTCTGTCCTCTGCCATTCTTGGCTCTGGGTCTCAGATCCTGGGGTCACAGGCTCACCAGAGGCCCGCGCTGTGAGTTCTGCCCACCTCCTGCTGGGAGTGTCGAGATCCATCTTGCCTTGTGCTGCCAGGTCATCTCAGTGGGCCCAAGCCAGCAGTGCAATGATGCTGGCCCACGTCACAGGGCAATTGTCAAGGCCTCACATGCATACCAGTCACAGAGCCACACACAAAGTCACGTGTGCTCTACAATTACTCTGTGGACTTGTCAGCCTTCTCTTGAACAACTGTTGGCTACACTGCTTCCTTCCAGACACATGCACATACACAAACATACATATACACACAAATAAGCATACACATGTACAAACACACACAAATCCGCACACACACAAATGCATGCATATACACACGACATGCTGATGGGCAGAAGGGAAATCCCAAGAGGGGTTATCACAGATGAGAAGGCTCCTGGAGCTGCTATCTGGGTTAACTCTCAGCCTGTCCTATTAACTCACTGTGAGACCTTCAGCAAGATTCTCAACCTCTCTGGCCAAATAAAACACTAGAGGTAATTATTATTTTGCTCCGACCCAGGGTCTGGGATTAGAACCAAGGACACATCCTAGTGAGGTCATCAGAACTACTAACAAACTCGATCTCATCTGCCATTCCAGCTCACTAGTCACCTCCTTACCTTCCTCCTCTTTTCAGTATTAGATGCCTACGGCATGCCTAGCAATGCGCCAAGTATTAAAGGGGCTACAAAAACATGCCAGCCATGCTCCCTGCCTCCCAGGGGCTTAGCATCTAGCTGAAAACAAGTTGTACACACACAAAACAGCTGAATAACCACAAGAGGCCTTAGATGCTTCAATGACAAAATAAATTATCCAGACAGTAAATCCAGGAGTTTGGGGACAGAAGGTGAAGGAAGAGCACACTGGGAAAGTCTTAGGAGCTAGCACTTGAAGTGAACTCTGAAGGGTGAGTGAGGTCTCTCCAAGCAGAAGGGAAGGGAAGGCAGCACAGGTAGAGCACAAGGAATGAGCTCTTCGGGGAGAAAGGAAAGGGTGTGGCTGGGCTAGGGATTCAGGGTAGAGATGACTGTCTCCTTGGAGCCCACTCTCCACCTGATAGGGTGTTTGACCACTCAAAAACCCAACCCAGGGTCTGGGATTAGTCCATGGTAGCTACTAAAGAATAATAAATAAATAAATAACCAGATGAAGCCCTTAGTGCATCAGACACCTCCTCCTATTCACCCAGCTGTTTCATCTGGCCAGCTGCCCAGGTAGGTCACCCAAGCATGGAACTAGGCCTTGGGCGCCACCAAATGTATCCTTACGGCCCCAATCTGTACGGCCAGCCTGGGTGGGAGGTGGGGAGAGTTGGAAGGAAGGGACTTCTGATTGTCAGATGAGGGTGTTTGAGGGTCCATGGCTACTCAGAAGAAGAGAAGCTGTCATATCTAGAGTTTTTGCTCCCCAGACTGCAAGTGGGGGAAGGAAGGGGCACTGCCACCTGACCTAGTGAATAGGATCACAGGGAGATAGGACCTTCTGTCTTTCCATGTGAGCCTGGTGCAGGTGGTGGGAGGGGCCATTATCAGGATAGATAAAGCCCAGGGCTCAGACCCCTCCTGACAGGGTGGATCCCCAGCTCTGTGCTCCAAGCCAGTCTGCCAGGGAGCCATGGTCAGCAAGCCTGCCTCCTTGTCACTCTGCCACCTGCCCAGTTGTCCATCTTTGGATTGGATAAAAATGAGGAACACAGACCACACAGGTGCAATGCTTTGTGGGTTCCCAGGCTCATAGTATGTCTCACCTCATGTCACATAAAAGCCATCAGACCTTCCTTGTTTTACAGATGAGCAAAAGAAGTCAAGAGATGGTGAATGATTGGCTCAAAGTCATAGGTCAGGGAAAGCCAGGGAGTGGGCCCCCATCCCACCTCACTCTGACTCTAATATAATACCAGTCAGGACCCAAATCCAACCTGGGTGACAATGATGGGCCTATGAATCCAGACACACAGATGGACTGAATACATAATGTGTCTTCTAATGTATGTAAAATTATATTTCACATGAACATAGATGTATGAATAAAGAACGAGTTGATTTGAAAGCATAGCTGAGGTACACTTACAATAGGTGAATATTATGGCATATAAATTATGCGTCAAAAAAGCTGCCAAAAATAAAAATTAATAAAACTTTTTTTAAGTAACTGAACACTCTGTAGCTTTTGTTATCATGTATTCATTCAATCGGTGACCTCTAAAAGTACAACTACTACCAGGAATATGGAAAAAGAATATTCTCATTGTTTCCTGATGTTATCCACCACAGGGCGAGACAATCTATACCCGACAGCTCATGGACACACAGACCCACACACACTCGCTCACCCTCACACCAAGAGTCCCATCAGAAGGATGGTGCAGGGCTCCCTCAAGGCCTGCATCACCTGTTCCTCATCAAGGAGGTTGTCAGCAAAGGCTGAAGCCCCCACCTTGCCCCTCCATGTAGCTGTGGCATTGGAGAAGCAGATAGAATGGAGGGCTGGACATTCTCCCTCAGCCCACACTCTCTCTCCTCCACTCTCACTGGAAACACTTAGGGGCAATGCCTATTCCCTCCCAGGGCCCTGGAATCCCCCGTGATTCATGGGAAAAAAGCTCTCCTCCCCCAGATAGCCAGGTCTGCTCAAGTTCCTAAATTGGAGGCTGGGAACATTCTCTAAATGCAGGAGGAGGATGCAGAGACACGATCTTAGCAACACGGTTGCCCCAGGGACCAGAGCCATGATCCCGGCCACTGTAACTGCGAAGGGGTGGGGAGGGAGCCAACTTCTGCAAGTCCACTCCATGGGCCCGGCACTGGCTCATACCTTCCTCCCAGGGTGTATTTCCTCCCTGCCTCCTAGATGGCCTGCTCCTGGAGGTGTGGTAATTTAAAGGAGGTCACACCATTTGCTCACTTAGAAAGGTACAGAGCTAGGTCCATCTGTGCTTTTCTCTGCATCTGTCCACACTGCCACCCCCCAGCCACACACACACACCCACACCCACACAGAGCCCATGCAGATGCACATAGGCCGTCAGGCAGGTGGGTACCAGCCTCTCCTCATTGGCCCTCCCCAGCTGCCAAGAAGTCTTTTCTCAGGTCTAGACTGCATCCTCCCTCCTGTTCACAGATGTCAAGGCCCAGTGGGGGCTTAGGTGAGTTGAGGCCAAGCGGCCTGAGCTTCTCCCACCCAGGGGCCCCAGACTCTTCTCTGGGCTGATGCTAACTGTAAATCTCCCATCTCCCATCTCCCAGCACTTCCCCGGCCCCTCAGCCTGTTGCTTTAGAGCAACTGTAGCCCCAGGTAAGCTGCTCAATACTTCCCAGAACCAGGATTCCCCTGAAACCCACAGCACTTCCATCAACTAACCCACAATGTACACAACACTGGTGATAAAAAGTGGGGTCCAATCTGAATACAAAAGGCCTAGCAATTCTGAAACTTTCTACCTGTGCGATCTAGGGCAAGTTCCTTAACCTCTCTAATCCCCAGTAGCCTTTTCTGTTAAACAGGGTAACACTGCTACGTGGAAAGTCTGCCCTGCAGAACACAGGAGTTTAAACCTGTGAATACACCCAGCTAAGAGCCATGCTCACGAGGCCCTGTGGGCACTGACAGTGGAAGGAGGCCTCACACGTGGCAGCACAGAGTGCCTGCAGTGCTGTAACTAGGCACCATGCTGGGGCAAATACCAGGAGCAGCCCAGGAGCTCAAACCCAGCTGAGGTCAGTGGGCCAGTGGGGAGGAAGCGGTGGGAGGAGAGCTCCTGTGGAGGGCACGGCCAGCTGGGGCTAGTGTGAGCCAAGGTGCAGAGGAAGGAATGCATAGGCCAACCTGGAGACCAAGAATCAAGTGGTCTGCCTGGGTCAGAGGATGGAGAGACGGGCGGGGGACAAGGCTACAAGGTTAGCAGGGCCAGGCAGAATGATCTGCTCCACAATCCAGGCTGGACTTGCCTCTGCCCACACGCTGCCATTGAGGCTTCTGGTGTGGGGGGAAGAGATGTAAAAATGGTGTATTAAGAAGATTAATCTGGCTGCAGTGATGGCAGCATGCGGATGGCTTAGAGAGATGAAGAGATGGAGACCAATTAGAGGATGTTGCAGAGGTCCAAGCAGGAGGCCTGAGAGCTGGCTCCGACTAAATTGGAGGCTGGGAACAGTGCCTTTTGCAAGGAAGGTGCGAGGGAGTAGACAAGCTGGCTGAGAGCTGAGTGGGGCTTGAACAAGTCACCTCAGCCCTGCCCAAGTGCCACTCCCACCCTGTCTCCTTAGCTCCCGCCTGTTCCACTGACCTTGAAACCTCTGCTCCCGATTCTGACTCCTTGGCTCACCTCACCTCTTCTTTCCACAGTCCTGCCTGCTGCTTCCACACACCTATGAGAGGTGGTCCAGGCAGGCCACAGTGATGGGGTGAGGGTCACTGTGTCAGTAGGACCTCCTCCTCCTTCCTCTTCTTCCTCTTTCAAGGAGGTGTGGCAAGTCAGGGGACATCTGTGTGGCAGGAGGTTTCCAGGAAACCCCACAGGCCTCATCATACAGATCATGACCTTGCTCTGTGCCAACCCCCTGGAAGCTCTCCAGCTTGGAACATTGCCTGCTGGAGTATCATTGTGCCCCAGTGCCTCCTAACAAGCCCCTCTCCACAATTCTCCATCAACTCCCTGAAGCCACCCCAAGTAAACACACAAGCTAAGTAGGCACAGGGCACCTGCAGCGCTCACTTAGCTTGGAGAAAGACAACTCGAAGCCTCTGCGAGTTGTTAAAATTCTGGCACTGTGGCCCCTTCTCCTCATCTGCCAGGACAACCTCAAAACCCAGAGCCCGTGGTGGACCATTTGAAGGCTGCCCTCATGCTGCAGATCGTAGAGGGCTCCTGCCCTGCCCAGCCCCAGGCCAGATAAGTCCCCATCCCCTGTGCCTCTCCAATGCGGCTGTTGAATTGCTGAGCATTGCTAGGGTCACGAACCAGTGCCGACCAGACAGGGCGATGGATGCCCTGCTGGGGGCCCCATGCTGCTCTGCACCTTCATTCACCATCCTCTATTGCTGGGTCTCCATCTCTCTCCCCCAGGAGCTCCCTGCAAATTCTCCCTCTCCTTGGTCCCCATCCCCACTCTCAGTCTGGTCTCCTGCTTCATAGGGCTCCACTTCCCTCCTTCCCCCAAACAGCTCTGGTCCTGAAACCTACTCCTCTATCTCTCTTTCCCTCCTGGAAAGGAGCCAGCCCCTCCTCCACCCGCACCTTTATCTCACCACAGCCACCAGGCTTCCCCGGGCCCATTCTGTTCCATTAGTTATCCCCTTTTCCTCCAAATCCTCCAATCTCCTTTCCCCTGCCTAAAAGCAGAAGCCTTCATGTGCATCCAGGCCCATTCAACCCTGGAGCCTGGGCCCCACCATTCCAGCTCTCTCTGAGGAACCTCTCCCTGACCCTCCTCTTAGCGGATGCCTGAGCCGCATCTGAGCCAGCTGCCAACCCCTCCCGCCTGATGGCCAGCCTGCCCTGGCTTCCCTGACCCTGTGCTGGTGACCATCTCCTGCCCTTCTAGGCTGCCTTTCTCCCCTCAGGCCAACATTCTTCAGAGTTGAGTCCGAGCCCACGCCCTTTCCTTGGCTCCCCGTCACGCCATCTCCCCCACTCCCACCTCCCCAGCTGTCCCTGGGTGTAGAGGACACTAAACAATCTCCCCCAAGCCCTTGGCTCCTCACCCCGAGAGCCAGCCTGCCTGAGAGCCTTCCCAGGGTGGCCTGCAGCCAGCTCAGGCAGCATGTCCAAAATAAACCCTCTCACCTCCTCTCCCAAACCTGTCCTTCCCCGACTTCCTGGCTCTATCCCTCTCCAGGATTCTGTCTTGGAACCTGGGAGTTATCTAAGATTCAGGACTGCCCCCACCCCTCCAGCTGCAGGTGCCAAGCTGTAGACCCTACCAATGAAATGGCTGACCCCCACCTCCTTGCTCTCCCTGCCACAACCAGACTTGGGGCCCTCAGTCTCTGATCTGAAGGACAGAAATAGCCTCGAGCCCCTCCCCCAACCCAGCCCGCACCTACTGGAATCTCAGGCTTCCTTCAGCTCTTCTGGACTCACATCATTCCTGCTCAGACAGCTCAGGGCGGGGGTGGGAAGGCAACATGGCTGCACTTCAGAGAATTCCATGCCACCCTGGCCAGGCTGCCAGAACTCGCTCTAATCCCTCCACCTGTATCTCTCAGCTCCTAGCCCTGACTACCAGTTCCACTTATCTTTCAAGGCCATCTCAAAAGCCACCTCCTTCATGAAGCCCTTCCAAATCCCCCACCTGGGTGTAAGCATCTTTCTCTGTCCCCAGAAGCCTCCCTTACGGCATTTGGCATAATCGTCCATGAAGCAGAATGATTTTTCTGCTTCACCTCAGTTTCACAGGTGCTTCTAGCTCTGCCTCCACCCCTGCCATTCTATTATTCTATGCTAGAGTGCTGTGCTCCCCCTTGTTTGCTGAATTGGGGGAGCCTAGAGCCAGAGGATGCCTGAAGGAATGCGAGCACCCCTTTAGCCAGTCATCTCTGAAACAGCACCCTTTTCCCTCTCATATTTGGAGATCTTTTAAAAGTCTGGGACCAGGGTAGTTGTGAAAGGGTCATCCCCCAAAGTCCTGCTTGGACCCCAGCCCCAGCTCCTCAGCCAGGACTCCTCTGTCTGGAGGCAAAGGACCCAAAGGATAGGCTTGGAATGAGAGGTATCCACAAACACTTGTCCTCAAAGGTCACATTTGGGGTGTCTATTCATGTGTGTGTTTTCTGGAGAGAGGGTCCCTAGCTTTCAGAAGAATCCAAAAGGGGTCTGTGAATCCTCTGAAAAGCTAAGACCTACCACAGCTAGACACTCCCCCACCCCCACCCACTTCCCTCGCCTCGAACAGTCAACCTCACTCACTTATAAATAGAAACCCTCTCTGGACATGTATCTAGAGTGACAGGATGGGCCCCGAGTTGGAGCAATGAGCGGACTCGTCACCTGCATTGTCTCTCTTGGACCGAAAGGCTCTTTTCTGTGGACCTCCCTCCTCCCCGCAACTTTCCTCTGCAGCCCAGGAGAGACCACTGAGCCACATGCTCTTCCGCTCCTTCCCACATGCTGCTGTCTCTCTTCTAGAATATGAGGTTAGTCCCTGCCCTCAGCAACCCAGATCCAGGAAGAGGTGATTAGCAATGTCCTGTGCCCCAAGACCCCCTCCTGGCAGCCTCTCCTCTCCTAGAGCGGCCTTGACCCATTGCAGACCCAGGAGGAGACAGGTTCCAGGAGACAATCTCTCTACTGAGCTCCAGCAACCTGCTGTATAGATACCGGGATGTCCCAATGGGCATCTTATACACACTGTCCTCCAGCCCAAATCTGCTCAAGCCCCAGTGTTCCCACCCCAAGCAGAAATATGGGTGTCGTTCTGACTGCCACATCCCCCCAGATATCCAATTGGTGTTGCATCCTGCAGATTCAGGCACCTGCCAGCTCTCCCCAGCCCTCTCCTCCCCTTCTCCAGGGACAGAGATGTATGAACCGCCCGGACCACTGCAGTAACCCTCTCGTTGGCCTCCCTGCCTCTTGATTCCCCCCTCCCTTCTATTCCCCACATGGTTTCCATGCACACAAACCTGCTCATATCATTGACCTGCTTAAAACCTTTGTTGAAAACCTATCACTTTCAGGACAGAATCCAAACTCCATCTATGCCTCTCAGGACCTGGCCCTGAGTTTTTTCCAAACTCATCTCTTATCACTTGCCCAACCCAGCTCCTACCCAGTGCCCCACTGATTCTGAACTCCTTATAAAACACTCCGCTTTGGTGCCTTGTGCTTCTGGCCCTCCCCCATACTGTGCCCTGTCCTCTCCCTTCACCAGCTACATCCCGCTCTTCCTTCAAACTCAGCTCCAAGGTCATGTCCTACATGGAGCCCTCCCTGAGTCTCCTCCCCAGTTTGGGTCACAGGCTGCACCTCCACGCATCCTTCTCTGACCTTGTATTAATCAAGCAAATGTGACTATTTACTTGTTGGTGACACCTTCGAGAGGAAAGACGAAGTGCCCCAGGCCCAGTGGTGTGCTGGGGCCATCCTGCACCAGCTCGGGAGGACCAGCTGTGCACATTTCTTCCCAGCTCCACATTCAGTGACATCAGATTGATAGCTTGAAGTTGGCCATGGTGGGAGCATTTACACCATGGTAATTGGCAAATGCTACAAACACTACAAATCAGGACTTCTTTTACTTTCTTTTTTTTTTTTTTAAGGGCTGATTGTTAAATATTTGTCAATATGACAGTCGCTTAGGCCCAACTCTGATGCACAGGAAATGTGTGTGTGATGGATGGACAGATGGGAAATCCACAGTGAGTTCCTTGCTCCACGTTCTACCCGCTAATGGATGGTTTAGTCCTATGCTCAACCTCCATCAGAACATGTTCTTCCTCCCTCCTCAGTGTCCTCTGTCCTTGTCGTCCTCACCAGTCCCTTTGGGAAAACCAGTCCTGCCAGTTCTCCACCAGCTGGAGAAGTGGGGAGCAGGAGAGTGTGGACAGCATGGGGTCTCCCTTGGGTAGGGTGAGGAATGACAACATGGGCGCTTTCTCTGCCAGCACGTTAGTGGACAGGAGCGTGAGAGGCATCGCTATCTCTGGCAGGGAAACTGAATGATGGATAAGGCAGGTGACAGTGGAGAGGACAGGGCTGGGGAGGGCAGCAGCACCAAGCCAGGAAGAGGGCTGGCTCCTCCCCCAGGGAAGCACCACCAACACGCTCTCCAGTGCCCCACAGTCTGATCAATACGGGATTAGTGAACACAGTCACCTCATTAAGGGCCGTGCAGGGAAACCGTGAGACTCTGCTAGCATCTGCTGTCGCTCTCCCTGGCTGTCTCTCTCAGCCCTCTTTCTCAGCTGGCTCCACCTCCCTCCTGTCTTGGAGGCTTCATCTGAGCCTGTCTCCCTGTCCCTGCCCCGTCTGTCCTCATCTGGATCTTGGTCTCCATCTCCGTCTTCAGCTCCCTCTTTTACCTCTCTTCTCTGTCACCCCTTTGTCTCTGTGCCTCCATCTGTCTCTGCCTCCTCTCCCTGAGTCTCCATCTTCCCTTTATATCTCTGTCCCTCTTGCGTCTGTGCCTCTGTCTTCCTGTCTTTATATCTGCCTCTCTCCCCTGGGGCCCTATCTTATCCTCTGCGCCCCCACCTCCCTGTCTACGTCTCCCCCTTTCTCTCTCGCCGTCTTCTCTACTGGGTTTCCACCTATATGTCTGTCTCCTTCCACGTCTCTATCTATCTCCCCGTCTGTGTCTCTGTCTCTCAGCCCCTGGGTCTCCTCACTCCCCTCCCTGCCCAACCCTTCCCCCCACCCCAGCCTGCTCAGGCTCTGGGGCCCAGATGGCGGGACTTTCACGCTGCAGTGCCTACAAGCGCAGGCCCGTGGCTGCTTCTGGGACTTCTCACCACCCCCGGCCCCCGGGCCTGCCAGGCAGCAGCCAGTCATCTGCCTGGCCTGCTCGGGCCTCCCACTCACCCCTGTGGAGCCCTCAGCAGCCAGGTATTGGGACAAACTCCTCCCTGGAGAAGACACTGTGCCATCACTGAGTGGGCACTCCTTGCTGCTAAAAGCTTGCAGGGCAAGTCCCCTGGTTTCCTCAAGAACTTGGGCAAGAAGATGCTGCAGGCACCCCTGACTGATCACTTTTACTTCCTCCCCAATGGGACATCTCACTGAAAGCCCTCTTGCTGCGGCTTCATCTGCCCTCGGTCTCTGTGACTCAGCTTCTTCCTAGTGCAAAGCCCCCACCAGCAGCATCCAGCTGGGCAAAGATTGCTGGATGCACTGAGAAGGTGGCTCCCTGGGGGATGGGCATTGACCACGGCAAGATCTGGGGTGAGAGAGAGGAGGTTAAGGTTTAGGCTTAAGGAGCCGGGATAATGGAAGGTTAGGTAGGGGCTGCCACCACCTAGGTCCCAGCAGCAGAAAATGCTGTCCTCACCAGCCTGGTGGAGCAGAGCACCTCTTCCCTGGAGGGTAGCTGAACAGGTGTGTGTACACACAGCCCCTGCCCAATGAGCCCAGACACAACACGCACACCACAGTGTTGTACACCCCACCTGCCAGTACTGCAGCAGGTGTCCTGCCCACCCTGCACCTCACCTCCACAGGGATGGAATCCGGCATAACAGGCTGGCTTGGGGGGCAGTGAAGCAAGAGGAAAGGGTGGCGATGTGGTGTGATGGTAATGGGGGAGGGGCTGGGGGGAGGGCACACCTGGCAGGACAGGGTGGTTGGGGTAAGGGCTAACTGCTCACGACATTGTGGGCAAAGAGGTCAGTGAGACAGGGGGAGGAGGCTTCTGATCCTCCTGAAAAGTGAACATCTCCTGTCTGCCCAGCCCCGGCTTGGACCTATGCTCCCCAGCCTCAACCCAGGTCCCCACTCCTTCCCCAAACTGGCCAGCTGAATCCAGGCTCCGCTCCATGGTCCCTGTCACCCCTTCCCATCCATGCAGGTGCCCCTCCACACCTCTGGCCCCTAGACGCCTCTATCTGAGATTAGTGCGAGGCTGGGGAAGCGTGGAGCCTCAGTTCCGTTCCAGGAAAGGTCGGGTTCTGATGGCCTGGTCCCCTCCCCGAGCCCCAGGGAGGCAAGAACACCCAGGAGAGAAGAGCGCAGCAGGGCTTGTGGACTGTAGCACCTGCCAGCTGCCTCCTTTCTTTTCTAAGAATCAGCCAACGGGGTGACCTAGAAGGCTTCATTAGGGGGAAGGGCTGCCTTCTGGAAGGAAGCTGTGGGGGAAGCAGCCAAACCAAGTTGTGAGGCCCCATGGTGCCTGCTCCCATCCCCAGTCAGTGTGCCGGGTGAGGGCCAGTGGGTCCCCTAGGACATCTTTTCTGTCCTTGCACAGCTATGAAAGTGAGAACAGCCTCCTCCCCCCCCAGCCTAGATCCCACTGCCTGCAGCCATTACCCCACAAAAAAAGCCTGCTCCCTCTTCCACATGACAGCCCTTCAAATATTTGAAGACAGCTCGCTTGTCCCTACTGAGCCTCCACTTCTCCTGACTAAACACCCTGGTTCTTAGAACGATTCCTCAAACGCGATAGTTTCAAGTCCCCTCACCATACTGGGCGCTCTCATCCACCTAGCACGGCCCTGCTCACAGCAAGGCTCTCAGAACAAAGACCAGCAGCAGAGAGGCTTGGCTTCATCTAGGCACAGCCACCAACCCTCCACTCCTCACCCCTACCTACACAGGCCCCCTTCTGCCTCCGGTCAATCACACCCCTAATTACTGAGTCAGATGAATGCTACAGGATCTCCCAACACCTCCCCTCCCCGCTATATCTCCTCCAAAGACCCAGATCTCTTCCAGTGACTTGTCCCTCCAAAGAGGTCCTGCCCACATCCGATGCTCATCACTCATTCACATCGTCCGAAGCCTGCCTCCTCTGGGAAGCCTTCCCAGATAGCGCATGCCCAGCTCAGACCTCGCCCCTCCTTTGGGCATACTCAGAGACTGTGTGACATTCACTGTTTTTCACCCTCCAAAGAATTCTCTCACATTGCTGCCATGTCCCTCCTGTCCTCCTCCCTGCCATGCAGGCTAGCAGCATGGAGAGAAAACATAGCACAGCGGGTAGGAGGGGAAGAAGGCAGTGGGGTCCCAGCCCCAGGGATCGTGCCCTTGCCCTACCTGCTCGTGGTACTCGATGCCCATGCTGAGTGTGTTGACCAGGATAGCAATCATGATTCCCCGACCAAAGTACTTGCTGTCCACAATCTTCCGGAAAGTGTCGCAGATCAACCTCCAGAAGGCCAGCACAGAGTTGGGCTCCACATCCAGCCCCAGTCTCCGTTGCCGCCGGCTGTGGGGGTCCCGGAGGTCACCGTGTTGGGCGTCCTGTGTGAACTCATAAACCGCCTCGCTGTCTGAGTCAGGCATCTCGTGGCCGGCGAGCTCCACCTCCCCTGCCCCAGCCCGGGCACAGTAGGGGCAGCTGTCTGGGCCACAGGCTCCACTGTCTGCCTTCAAGCAAGGGCTGGAGATCTTGCAAGAGCTTTGACAGGTGCCTGGGACAGGAGGGTAGAGGTTAGAGGCTCCAGAGATTCTTAGTTGGGGTGGCCCTTCCCTCAGAGTATAGGTGAAATGAGTAGAAGAGCTTGAGTTGGGGGTGCTGGGCACTTAGTAGGCCAGGGGTGTTGGGTGCCCTGCGGTGTGGGCAATCTGGAGCAACAGAATGCCACCAAATGCCAATAGTATCCCCTTAACAGTCACTGCTGGGGTGTCCTAGGGTCAGGCAAGTGGTCTTGATGTCCTCTGAGATCCTGGGCAGCTCTTATGTCCTAGGAAAACTCCAGCAAGGAGCCTAGATCATCCCTATGTCCCAGGGAAGCCAGCCCTGCGTCGACACTGCTCTGAGCAGTATTTATTTTCCAAAGGATTCTTGAGACACACACCCACACTCGTGTACATACACACATCAGACACACACACGTGCACAAGATAGATACTTCATGTACGTAAACACATGTACTGTGTACACACATGTACTATTTGCATACCCCACATCACGTACATCCAAACACATGGGTACACAGACACGTACACATCACACAATGCACATGTACCAGGCACGTGCAAACACGGGCACACATATACAGCAGATAAGAGCCCCACTCCTGTGTGCAAACACATGCACCTACTCACATCAGACACATGTGTATACACACATGAACACCAGACACATGTAAGTACACACAAACACACACTGGACACCTCCATACACACATACACATACACCAGACTGTGTGCGTGTGTGAGCACACAGTGACCTATCCCAAGATATCAATGTCAATTTAAATCTAAATTGGATCACAGACTATGAAAGCTGAAAGGAACCTCAGGGACCAACCAGGGAAAGCCTGTATGGGAAGGGCCCAGCCCCTCGTAGGCATCCAACACTGTTTCCCCTTCTGACTGCACAGGGGAGGACATCCATAAGCATCTACTGATAATGACGGTCCCAGCCCTGCCTTTTCTAGAGGGGGGGAAAGAAAACGTGCATGAGTGTGTGCATGCGACTGGCTCGTGTCCAATGGGAGGGTAGTGGAAGAGCTGGCACAAGAACCCTTCGCACTGCATTCTGTGATAGCACCTTCCTGTCCCAGCCCACATTCCCACATAGCATCCCACAAATACATCATTTCTCCCACGTGCCAAATCCTTCCTGAAACGCAGGCCCTCTTCTGTAGTTACAGTGAGTCTGTCTGCGGAGGACTACCCGCCACCCCTGTCTGACTGGGGGACGCCACAGGCAGCGAGCATCTCACTTTCCCTATGACACTGGGTGTACCTCCCATCAGATTAACAGCTCCCTGAGGACTTGCTGCTCCAGGCCCCTGGTCTCCCTATGGGGAGGGAATGGGACTCATGTTTACAAGAGTCCCCTTAGTATGCAGCACAGTGCTGGCCACGGGCATATACCACTTCCCCTCTGAGCCTTGCAACAAGGGGTATGGAGTGTGGGCCTCACAGTCAGAGATGGTCCTGAGTCCACCCCTCACCGACGGCACAAATTTGGACAAGTCATACAACATCTCTGAGCCTCCTTTCTCTTAGCAGTAAAATGGGGACAGTAAGAAAGCTTATCACCTAAACTGTTTGAAGGAGCCAATGGGATTCTGCCTGAAAAGCACGTGACAGGCACATAGCAATGCATCAATGAATGTTAGGTATTATTGCAAACAGCGCAGAGCAGAGCATATAGCAAGTGCTCATTACATGATGGTTATTATTATTACAATATGAGAATTATGATTCTCATTTCAACAGATGAGAAAATTATGGCTCAAAAAAAGCAATATGCTTGGTTAAAGGTCCCAAGGCTGTGAATGGCAAAATGGGAATCCAAGCCCAATCCTCTGACTCCAGACCCCTGGTCCTCTCTGGAACACCACCTGGCCCTCAGTTGAAGGGCACCAACATGCCCCCACCCAGAGTTCTCACCTGTACTCTGTGTCTCTAGCAGCTTGTGCATGGAGCTGTAGCGCTCAGGTGGGATGTTGAGGCTGGTGAGGGTGGGGGGTCCAGAAGTGGGGGCTACCTCCATGAGTGCCTTCTCCTTCAGCATCTCAGGTGGCGGGCTGGTGTGCACAGTGGGGTACACCTTCCCGCTGCTCACAGTCCTGCCTGACGCCTCAGATGGTGACCTGGGAGCGGGTGCCTGGCAGCGGACTGGCTCCAAGTGGCAGTCAGCATGGTAGAAGCTGTGCACAGCCTCTGCACCCCCCGGAGGGCCCCCTGAGAGGGCAGGTGTTGAGGGCGGTGGCAGCATGAGCCGGCGGGACCCGTTGGCATCCCTGTCCTGGATCTCTGGGCTGGCCCGGGGGCCCCGCAGTGTCCCATTGCCCAGGTGGTAGTGGTGGTGATGGTGGTGGTGGTGGTGCACCAGGTGATGGACAGATGGGCGGCGGTGGGAGCGTGAGCAGCTGCTGCTGGGCTGGGGCTCCTGGCCCCCATGGGGTGCTGGGCTGCTCAGCAGCCCAGCCCGAATGCCTGCTGCCCGGGAGACCTGGGCCAGCCTGCGGGCTGCCTTACGGAGGATGTACACAAGGTACTTGAGCAGCTCCTCGTAGCAGCTGCCGGGCTCAGAGAAGCTGGCCAGGGTGCTGGCGTTGGACAGGAACCGCACGCGCTGCTCCCGCATCAGCTGGCTTTCCCGCTGCTTGGTCTCTGAGAACTGCGTGGCAATCACCACCAGGCACAGGTTGATCATGAAGAAGGAGCCCACCTGTTGGGGTGGGGACAGTGAAAGGAGATGTCCTGAAGAAAAGAGAATCACAATGCCTGCTGCCAAGTAATGAGCACTTCCCATGTGCCAGGCACTGGGCTTAATAGCTGTCATTTTATTCTCATGACTGTCTCAAGAGGTGACATTTTTATTATCTCTATCTGAGGGTTGAGGAAACTGAGGCTCAGAGAGGCTGAGGAATTTGCCCAAGATCATTCCATTAATGCACAACAAAGCTAAAACTTGATCCAAACTCTATGGAATTCCAAAGTATGGCTATTGGTCCTGATGCTACCCTGCAAGGCGTATCTCCCAAACTCCCTGCCCCTAAATATGCTCATCTGCGCAGATCCTGAGTACTCCTCCCCAATTCCCACTAGGAGTAGAGAAGGCTGTGAAAATGAATGCAGTCTCAGGACATGGAGTTTTCGCATTGGATTGAGCCTTAGAGATCTTGGCAAAAAACTTGTGCACAATACTCCTGCTTCTGGTACCAATTCCAGCTGCGTGACCTTGAGTGAGACCCTTAACCATGGGGCCTCAGTATCTTCATGACCACTGGCCTTGCCTGTATCTCTTTTCCTGTGCCTCTCCTCTTCCCCAGCCAAGCGAAGGGCTGAACCCTGAACCCTACAGACTGGCCAAGCTGCCACTCTGACTTACCCACGCTTCTCCATTCCCACCTCCATGCCTCAGTTTCCCCAGGATTCGGGGGCAACCATTGCTTGGACAATAATCCAGAATGAAGGAAATGAATATTTATGGTGACGAAGCAGTTTTTTTTTTTTCTAGATTGTGTCCTAGTAATTATGATAATTAGTTTCACTAGTGTGATTCCAGAAAGCTGTTTGGAAAGATTTTTCAGGGGGTGTGTGGGAGGGTGGAAACTAGGCCCTTAACCCCCTCCCCCCACCCCGTCTTCTTCCTTCTCCCTTCCCTATGCCCAGGGAGAGCAGCATAGTGAAAAGACTAGGCTTCCCACAGGCACCAGCCATGCCACCCCAGGTGCTGGTGGGAGATGGGAACAGGCCTGGAGCCTGGCCTGGCCACTCTTTCACACTAGGAAACATTACAGGGCAGGAGCGGGTGGCCTTGAGGAC
Organism: Pteropus vampyrus; assembly: GCF_000151845.1. Classification (NCBI taxonomy): domain Eukaryota; kingdom Metazoa; phylum Chordata; class Mammalia; order Chiroptera; family Pteropodidae; genus Pteropus; species Pteropus vampyrus. The sequence continues at coordinate 5,042,345 of NW_011888885.1, forward strand.
TTGTTCTTTCTCAGGACCTACCTGCTGTCTCTCACTCACCAAGAGCTACCTTATTTTGTCTCCACCTCTCTCTGGAGCTTGTCCTGAATCCTGACTACATCTTAATCTCTTTTTCTCAATATCTGTCCATCTGTCAGGCTCTGTCATTGGCCTCTTGGTGACATGGAAAAAGGGCTAGACTTGGAGTCAGTAGCCTGGGGCTGAATTTTCAGCTCCGGCCACTCAGGCTGGTGAACAAGCTCTCTAAAGCTTAGAGTTCTCCGTTAGGGGCTGGGACCACAATCCCTGTGCACGGCCCCTCACAGGGACCAGGAAGATTCAGCAGGCAGCAGATGCTATAGCACATATCAGCAGTGATGCCCCACTCAGCGAGATTAATCCACAGCATATGGGACGCCCACAATGGGGTCAGACAAATGAGGAAACGTTGGTTTCCTCATCTGTAAAGTGGAAACGGTAACAAGATCACGGTGAGGATTGAATGCACCAGCACATAACGAGTGCTTAGAGAAGGGACTGGTGCATGGTAAGTGCTCAATAAATACTAGCTATAAGTAGCAGCAATTAAATTGTTAACTGTGAATGGTAGTGACTTAAACTATTACATGCTGCTACTTTTGCCTCTGTCTTCTGTCCTCATTAAGCCTTGGAACTTCTGAGCTGGAGGGAACAAGAGATCACGCAGTGTTTCTCAACACTGAATGATGGGAATTTGGGGTGGAACAATGCTTTGTTTGCAGGATGTTTCAGGATGTTTACCATCTCCTGCCTACTCCCCAACAAAGTGCCAATACTGCTCTACTAGTCCTTGTGAAAAACAGGACCATCCTTTGTCACTTCCAAATGCCCTCTGGGAGAGGTAGTATCACCCTACAGTCGAGAACGACCGATTTTACTGATGAAAAAATGGAAGTCCAAGGTTGGACTGGGGGTCTCGTAGGGAATGACTTGCCCAGGGTCCTAAGTGGTAGTAAATGATAGTCAGGCCTTAACCTTGGATTTCTCTCCTTACTCCTCTTGACAGGTGCCTTCTCTGCCTGCATCTCAATGAGACTTGTCGTGAAAGCTAGAACTTCAGACTGAGCAAACTTTCCCCTCTCTGGACTTCCCCAACCCATTTCCCCAGAATCCCCCATCCCCTCAGGGGCCTGAGGAATCACTCACGATGATGAGGAGGATGAAGTAGATGAAGTTGTAGAAGGAATGAGCATCCATCACAAAGTACATGATGTCGACCCAGCCCTCCAGCGTGATGACCTGAGGAGGTGGCAGAGGGGCAGGCTGACTCTGGGCCCCCTAAAGTCTCCTGCAGTCTCCTCCAGAGGCCCTGGCCCCATCCCCACCCTGAGAACTTGGACTGTGTCCTGGTGCTTGCGTTCTGGGGACTCTCCCAGCGCCCAGGCTGCCCCACCTGGAAGATGGCGATCCAGGCATAGCCGATGTTGTCGAAGTTGATGGCGCCCTTAAAGGGGTTGTGCTCCCCCGCGGAGCAGTTGGTGTAGTACTGGTTCCAGTTGACACAGGTCGTGTTGCTGGAGCTGTTGTAAGCCTCGTAGTCCAAGCCGCAGGGCGGGCCGCCACCCCCCTCCCCTCGAAGGGTGGGCACGCTCCTACAGGAGCGCATGCCATTCTCCCGCGGCTGGGAGCAGATGAAGGGGTTCTCGTCTTCGTTCTCGGTCTGATAATAGCGCTCCAAGTCCACGCTCAGGGGGCTGTGGAGGGGACAGGGGTGAGGCTGAGAGCAGGTATCCCAGGGAGAGGGCCGCACTGAGGCACGCAGGGTAAGCAGGGCAGGGAACAGAGATGGGGCAAGCACCAGGTAGGTGCAAGGATTTGTGGGTGTGGATGGGGAGTGTGAGGACTGAGTATGAAACTCCAGAGTCAGGATGTTGGAGGTTACATCCTAGAGCAGTGGTTTTGCAATGTGGCCACACAGTAGGCTCACTGAGGAGCTTATAAAAATCTCCTCGTTCAGGCTGAACCCCAAACCAATGAAATCAGAATCTGTGGGGATGGGACCCAGGCCTCAGTATTTTTTAAGCTCCCAAGTGACTCCAACGTGTAAGTTGGAAAACCAGACATGTCACTGATATGAGAACAGATATGTCAATAGCAACAGGGACTGAGGGTGGTCCCAGCTCCACAACCACTCCAAGGTCACCCCACCCCATGAGCTACTCACAGGCTAAAGTTCTCGGGCAGGAAGCATCGGTTCCGAAGCAGCCCTGCCCATAGCTGGACTCCCACGATGCCAAAGATGAAGAAGACGAAGAAACAGAGCAGCAGAACGTTGCCCAGCATGGGCAGCGTGTCCAGCAGCAGTGTGACGAGGATGCGCATGCCTGTGGGGGCAGAAGCCACGCTGGGGGCGCCAGGTTGGCTGGCCTAGGCTGACAGCACCCCCAAAGAGCTCCCACTAGGGCCTCTGAGGCTAAGACAGCCTGGCTCAAGCTGGAGGGAAGACCAGTACACACCTCTAACTCAGCAGGCGGCCCTTGCAGCCACTAATCCCTCCCCACTATCCCTCTTGCCACACCCCCACCCATTAAACAGTGGGCGGAACCACCAAAGATAAGCCAGAGTAACCTCAGTTTCCAAAGCACCCTCTTGTGACACATCCCACCTAACTGTCCCAACATCATCACAGCACAGATATTGCCCCTAATTTATAGACGAGAATCGAGACTCAGAGAACTGATACGATTTGTCCAATACCACAGAGCTGCTACATGTAGGTGCCAGGACTTAAACCAGGTTTTCTGCTCCTAAATCTCATTACATATATACACACATACATACAACACACATACACACATACACACACACACTCCCCTTCTACTTCTTGCTCTCACCAGACAGTCTGCTGACTTTCCTATCACCACTGCAGTCATTAGGGAAACTGAGGCAGAGAACTCTAAGAAGGATGTTAGCAGACAGGAATCTCACTTTAAGATCCAGGCCCTCAGCAGGGGCCAAGATGCCCTGTGCTCTACCACGGTTCTCAGCTCCCTGCCCTGAGTCTACTCTCTGCGTGATTCAGATCCCCACACCAGGGCCTGAGAGGCCACAAGGCTGTCTTCTCAGGTGGCCTTCAATTAACAACCCCCTCCCTGGGGAAAGCCACCACAACCCTGCCCCAATAAGCCCTGTGAGGGATGCTGCCCTCCCTCCTCGCTCCAGGTCTAGGACCAACTATCCCACAAGGTCTGAACCAGCCTCCCGGCCACCAAGGCACTATCAAGCACAAAGACCTATAATGGCCGGTTTTGATCCCCAAAGCACCACTCATTGTCCCCTGTCCCCTCCATGGAAAAAGCTTCTAAGCAGCAGCTAATTAACCCTCTTAGCGACTGCAGCCGCCCTTTGCAGCTCAGTGTTCCTCACTCAGTCCCTCTCCCCACCCTCTCCAGCCCATTCTCCTTCAGCTCCTCGGTGCTCCAACTGAGATCAATTCCTCAGGGTTTGCATTAAGGGAATTACACTGGTGGTTAGACAGAGGCCTATAAATCTGCCAGCCATCGCCTAGGGCAGGAGAGGAGGTGAAGGCATGCCGTCTCAGGAGCTCCTGCTAACACCAGCACACCCCAGTGCCTGGGGGACACTCTGAGCAGCTCTGCCCACCCAGAGGCAGCTGCATCACACACAGAGGTACATACATGCACGTGTGTGCACACACACACGTGCACAGCAAAGGGGGCTGTTGTTACATCAGGCACAGAAACCCGCTCTCCCCCCTCCCCGCCCCACTCCTGGGACTGCAGTAGAGACCATCTGCAGCTTGTGTAGGTTGGGGAGTTACAAAGGGGGCCCGAGCACGGGTGGGGGGCAGGATGTAGGGGAAGCTAGAACTGCCAAAGCTTCGCTGGCTCGGGAAACCAATGCGGTTTAATTTAGATAATGGTCCCGGCAGTCAGTTACTGCAACGGATTGGAAGGAGGTGGGAAGGAGGAGGAAGGGTATACAGGCAGGAGCATGAGGCATGGAGTGGCCTTGTCTTGAGAGAAGTCATGCTCAGCGAGACCAGTGTGGTCTCACCAATGAGAACCAGATAGCGTGATAGGCTGTCCTGGCTAGAAAAGGCCATAGAGCTTTGCGCCTACTCCTCCTGGCCTGCCAGCCTCCTTACCCCATCCCCATCACCCCTATTCCAGGGGAAGGAGTAGTCATTTAGCTGAAGGGAAGGGGTCATCTGAGACTTTTTTGAGACTCTTACTCCAAATCAGACTAAAATGAGGGAGAAGGATCTTTTCAGATAATTCTCACAGTGCCACAGCCCAGAGTGGGGGCTTTGTTTGGCTCCAGTGACCCCCAGCTCCCCACTGAGCCCTTCCCTGATGGGGTCTGCGTCAGAGTGCCAGGTCCTGATGAGGCCTGTGAGCGGTCAGGAGGTCAGGGTAAGGGTCTGAGATTTCCATATTTCCTCTTGGGACTCTCCTTCCAGGGGCTGAGGGCTGAGGGGTCACTCACTGGGCACCCGGTTAATGGCCCTGAGCGGTCGCAGCACACGGACTGTCCTGACAGCTGAGAAGCTGACGTTCTGCAGGTCCAGCGAATACTCCAGCATCCTGCAGGGAGGGGCCCAAAGGGAGGCCCTTTGAGTCTGAGGCCGCCATCGGGGTCAAAAGAGGTCAATGAGGAATCTTGCTGCAGAGGGGCAGCACGACCTCTGACTCTTCCCCCTCCTCCACCCAAGGACCCTGAAGAGGGAGTGGATGGAGGGGCCGTGGATTCAGGGGAGTACAGGCTGGAGTGCTGCAGGCAGGATAGCCTCGGACCCTTAGTGGACAGCCAGGGAGAAAGCAGTGCTGTTGGTGGGCTGGGGGCAGGGGCCAGGCCTAAGACTCTGGCGCTGGGAAAGGGACTGATCTGATCCATTGCTTGCCCACCCCCAGCCTAGGCCCTCACCCTGCAATAACGATGAAAAAGTCCAGCCGGTTCCAAGTGTCTCCCAGGTAACACTTTTTCCCAAAGATTCCCAAGGCTACCATCTTCACCACCATCTCCACAGCGAAGAAGGCAAAGATGAAGTCATCAAAGGCCTGATGTGGGATGAGAGGCTGCTGAAACTGAGAAGGGGGTAGGGGAGCACCCCTCACCCCCACCACAGGGTCTCTTGCAGAGGAGGGGTCAAGGTTATTAAAATCAGGAGCTTCCCCCTTTCCCCTACCACACACACACTCACCTGCAGGATCCGGCAGCGCTGGGAGTCACAGGCGATGTCTTCACATGGCCGGAACATGCCCAGAGTCACACAGTTGAGAAGGATGACCAACATGCTGATACGCTCAAACCAGGTAAACGGGTGGTCAAGGAAACAGATGTCAAGGGCTGGAGCAGAGCCCAGGCCCCCCACCTCCCCTCTGGCACCCCTGCTTCTTGACCTCCCCACCCCATTTGACACGTAACCAGGTGCAAAGAGAAGGCCCTGGCCCAGCACCACTTTGGTCACCTCACCCCTCTGGACCCAGCTTCCTCATCTGTAAAGTGAGAAAAGCCACAAATACCCTGACTATTTGCACAAGCCATTTTGGGGATAAAATCGATCACACTTATGGAAATGCCAGACACCAAGAGTTTGCTGTTCAATCTGAATCTCATTCTCCTTACCTCCCAGGGAAGATGTGAGAAGCAAATGAGATAATGTGCGTGAATGTGTGACACAAACCTAGTCAGATTATGTCTGCCTTGCAGTTTACCAAGCACTTTCACACCATGCCACATTTGATGCTTACAACAGCCTCGTGAAGTATCTGGAGATCATTTTCTTCCCTAGAACCCAAGGAAACCAAGGCCCAGAAAGCCAAAGTCATGTGCTGAAGGTCACAGGAGAAGCCAGGATGAGACTGAGGTTTCTAAGTTCCTGACCTGGGATAGCTGCTTCCATGCTGCTCAGGCATGTAGGGAAGGAGCTGTCACAAACGTGCTGGCACCAGACAGGAAGCAGAGTCAGATGAGAGGGTTCACGGCTTCATCACAGCTTTGGAGCCTGAGGCTGCCTCTTCTACTTACTCCCAGGTACATCTATCCCCCTGACCTCTCAAAGACCTCAGATGGCCTTTAGACACAGTCAGACATTTAAATAATGAGGACCTACTACACATCATGCCCTGTGCTAGACACAAGCCCCAAGCCTGTGCAGAGCGGACAGTATCCTGCACACACAAACTGGGCCACCATCACACCTTCTTGTGACTTCCAGCAAAGCCTCAGCCCAGACCAACTAAAACAAACTCTGTTCTGCAGCAATGGGGAGAGAGGAGTCTTTCTAAACTCTGAGTCTTTCCACATAGTGGATTTTACTAAAGCACTCGCCTCCATTCTATCAATAGGTACAAAAGAGTCTTAGAACGTTCTGGGAACCAAACTCACAACCAAACAACCAAGCATCCTTTTTTTCTCAAGGAAAATATGAAGGAGTCGGGAAGAGCAAAGAGGCTGGAAACAAGCAGAGAGTGGGGTCTGGGGAAAGTAGGCCTAAGGGATGGAGGGAGAGTGTCATGGCAGCCCACAGCAGGACCCACTGAGTCAGATGAAGTGGGGGTGGAGAGGCCCAGAGTAGATGGGATCTTCCTGTTATAACCTGACTTCTGGAGTAAGAAGCCAAAGACCCAACAACTTTTCTCCCAGCTGTTCCCAGCCACACCCCATCTTCTGTCCTGAACCTCAGATATGTCCCCTTCCCAAAAGCTCATTATTACTTCAAGCCCCTCGTGGCCCTCTTACCCCTCCTGTGACCCAGGCCCTTTTCCCTTAGACTCACATCACTTCCCACCAACAGGTACCAATTGTCCCAAGGCACTGCAATTTCCCTAATCTCCACCTCCTCACAAGAATATATATGTGTATATATAAGTTCTAGGTTTTGGGGGTAAGTAGATAAAGTGGGAAATACAAAGCGCTCTGTTTCCATGGAGCTGTTTTCCTGAGTGGAACTGGAGCTCAGTGGATCTTTCCCTAGAATAGGGGTTGACCAGGGGTTACCCTGAAAAAAGGGGGACAGGGAGGGACCTCCCTTGGATCCATCATTTGGAAAGGGAAAGACACAATTACCCCCAAGAACTGGTCTGCTTTCCCCAAGCTACCTCCCTCCTCTCCTCTGTAGGGAGGGACTCATGTGAGCAGATACGTTACACGAGGAAAGACAGGCAGTTCTCCTGGGAAGAGGGGCTCCTGGAACACCTGTGTGGATCCTTCTAATGGGAGTGCCTGGCATGTGGCAGATGGTCAATACATGGGAAGGAAGACTGAATGAATGAATGAATGAATGAATGAGTCAATCAATTAATCGATTAATCTCCCTGCCTAGAAGCCGGCTGTAGTGTCCCGTTCATGTTTTCCTGCCTTATTTGCCTTGATAGTGATGAACTGATGATAATTATGGGAAAAGAAGAAGGTGCAGAAGTACCACCGTAGGGGAGCTGTCCTGCCTGTCCCCACTTTACACATGCTTACGCTGGGGCCTCTTATAGACAGAGTCTGCCAGCTCTTAACCACAGAAGCCCCTTCTCAAGTGCCCCCTTGGAAATTCAGCTTAATTCCAGGCACATCCGTCCCTCTGTACTTCCCTCTTTTCCTTATAGGTAAACATAAATGGACAGGGAGACACCAAGGCACAGGAAAATTTGGGACAATTTGAACTGAGGAATAATTAATGGGGGTGGGGGAGTCCTTCACCCTTCTCAGGGTAGGGCTCGTTTCCTTGGGAACATGGCCGTATGTCACTGTGTGATGTTCCTCTGTTGCTATAACAACAGAAAGATGTGTCACCAGGTGGTGTGGATTCGTTGCCATGGTAATTAAAGCCCCTCCACACACACATGAACTCCCCTTACCCAGGCTGCTGTCTTGTCTTCAAGCAGGGAAGGGGAAGCAGAGAGACCCACAGGTTATCAGGTTGGGGGGAAACCATGTGACAAATCTCCATGGCAACCAAGGGAACGGGGGACACTGGTTGCCATAGTGACTATGAGAGACCTGTGCAGTCATATGTCTACTGTTGCTATGGTGACTGTCCGGGCTGGAGTGGATCCCAAAGGGGGAGGTGGGTAGGAGACGGGAGGATCTTTCTTTTCCCCACAACCCACCATCAAAAGCAGAGAAAAAGGAAATGGCAGGGCAAGGAACCCCACTTTATCCCCCCTCCTCTTCTCCCCCCCGGGAGAGAGAACTAGAGCATGTTATCTGCACAAACTGAGTCCTCTCCATGGGGCTTTATCTAGAGCCCTAGCCTAGCCTGGCAGCTGCAAGGCAGAGGGAGGTAGGGAGAGGAGGGAGGAGGGCTGGGGCACCTCCAGAGGCATAGGGGCTCTGAGCAGAGAATGACTGGGAAGGGAAGCAGGCCCTCTAGCAGGCCCCCATTCCCCACTAGGAACCTGGAAACCTGAGACTGAGTAAGAAATCAACCTGGACCCAGGAGTTCCGGCCTCCTAATACTTGGTGGGAAGGTGGGGTGGTGTTCTCACCCACCCCATGGAGAGGCTGGTGTCTATGGGATTCAGCATTCCCCAGGGTCGGGTAGTATATAGGGGCTCAGCGGTAAGCCTCCTGCTAGGAAGCAGAAAGGGGGATTCCCCCACAGAGCCCCCACTCCCACGTCTGTTTCCCAATGGTCTCCCTGCCATGGCTCCAGCATGTGGGTGTGTGGGGAGAGAGGTTTCCAGCTGAACTGAAAACTGAAGCCTGAAGAAAGGCAGCCGGCCCCAGGGCCCCACCCAGAGACAGAGACGTGAGACAGAGACACAAGAGAGCTGGCCTGCTGGAATCTTTGGAGGGGAAATAGGCCAGAAATCTGATTCAAATGTCTGTGACTGTGCGTGTGTGTGCGTGTGTGTGTACATGTCTGCATGTGTGAGCAGTTGTGTCTGTCGCCATCCTGGCTGAGGCAGGCAGGGTGGGGTAAGAACTGGGGCGGGAGCAGACGAGGGGTGAGTGGGGCTGTGTGGTGGGGGTAATCCCAGGAATGGCTCCAACTGGCACTGCAGGTGATGGGGAGTCCCCCAACAGTTCCATGGAGCAGAGTGGGTGTGTGACCCAGAAGGAATGTGGGACTGGGACAGAAAGAGAGGGGTGGGGGGACTGTGGCCCCCTAGTCCTATTCAATTCCCCAGCCCCAGCCCTTCTCTGTAGAATCCCCTCTGGAGAGCCTTGAGTTTGAAAATGAGAGGAGGGCATTGGCGAGGAGTCAGAAAGAACACCCCCCTCTCATTTCCTCTGAGGACCAAAATGGAGATTTCTCCCTAGGTAAGAGAAACAGGCAAACTTGGGGCACTGGGACAGTGGCAAGGAAAGCTCCAGAAATTCCGGATGCCCCCTCCCCTTCAGATACACACACTCAGACACACACAGTGACGCAGTCGCACACTCACACTCACTTCTGGAAACCATTAGTGCTCCTACCCATTCAGGCCCCCCTTCTCCTCCTCCCCCCCCCCCCCCCTGGCAGGCTCCCCTCTCCCCCTCTGGCCCCCCTCCCCCTCTCGGCATCCCAAATGCCAGCCTGTGATTTCCAAATGAGAAAAAGCTGTGCTGGGCTCTGAGCTTGGAGAAACTCCTACACAAACTTCCAGATGTGACACAACAGCCGGAGAGGGAATGCTCAGGATCTTCTCAGGAGGGGAAACGCACTCCCTCACACTTGAAGAAACACATACTGGAAAGTCCACCACACTTCCCCAGACTTGAGAGGAGGGAGGCCTTTCCGACTCTGAATTGACTGTCTAGGAGCATCCCTGGTCTCCCCATTACCAAAATATGCACTTCCCAGCCTTCTTTTTGCTGCCCCCACCCCCACCACACACACGCGCGCACACACACACACACACACACACTACCACCACTTCTACCTGGGTCTAGATCTCCTCTCTAGGAAACCTGGTCTCTTAAAGAAGCTAAGAGAGGAGGGGGGCTGAGAAGGATGCCAAGAAAAGTCTAACTGGCTTCAGTTAGACTTTTTTGTGGGGGAGGTGTCCTTCCGTCCCTCAGGCTCAGAGGTGCAGAGAGAAAGAAACCTTGTGGCGGCACAGAGACCAAAGAGAGAAAGGGAAACACAGGCCCAAGACTCAGTTCAGAGCCCCTCTGACAGTAAAAATACAGGTTTCCCTTGACACTGAGTGTGACAGGAGTGGTGGGAACACACTTAGGCAGCCCCCTTGCCAAGAAATTGTTCTCGACCTTAAGCCAATCTAGCCTTAGCGACTTGACCAGACCTAGTGATGTCATGCCCCACAGCCCAGACTCCCACCACTCCAGAGGAAAGCCAGCTCCCCACCCCAAGACAAGCCCTGGGCTCTGACCACTTGACCCCTCCCAGAACCCCTCAAGGAAGGAATCTGCCCCAGACCATCCACTAGCACCTGGAAATAGGGCAGGTGGGGAGATGCTAGCCCAGAGGTCTGGTTTTGTGGAGGGGGAGGGAAAGGGAAGAGATCTATCTACCTTCCGGGGACCTCTGAGGAGGGGATAGGGCCGGTGCTTTTTCACATTCATGGAGAGGGCGGTAGTTAGGATGGAGAAGAGGGATTCCCAGAGCCCATCCTCCTCAGAGACATTTGTTCCCCATCTCCATCTCTGCCATGGAGAAAGGGGCCTAGAGGCAGAAGGTGGGGGACGGGGAGGAGTCATGCCCAAATGTGTCTGTTCAGCAGGTTCCCAGACCTCTGAGGCCTGAACCTCTCTTCCTGCAGCTCAGAGAGAAAGAAGAGGCAGGGGATGGAGAGGGTGTGATGAAGGGAGCTTCCTAAAGACCCACGGGGTGTATGGGCTGGGGGTTGGGGGAGACCCAAGCTTACATCCCAGTTTTGCGCACTAGAGGCAGCAGAGCTGCAGAGAGTGAGGGCGGCACCAAGCTCTCCCCCCCCACCCCACCCCAAAGCAGAGTCCTGGTTGGGCTCTCATGGGTTACAAGGGAGACCTGCAGTCTCCCACCCTGGGTCCAAAAGAGCCTCTGAGCTAGGAGGAAGGAGCCGAGAGAAGCTGTCAAGACCTGGGATGGCAGCGCACCCCTCCCCTTTCCTTCCGGCAGTGGTGGGACCCACCGGGGAGCCTGGAGCCCGGCATTAGCCAAGCAGGGCTTTGTGCTAGGGGCTTAGGGGGAAAGACGGTGGCGACGAAGGGGCTGGGGTCTCCTATACCACTCCACACTGGGCAGAGGATAGGGAGTAGTGCTAAATCTATCCTTCTGGAATGTGGGGCTCGCATTCCACAAACCCATGCAAGGAGTAGACACTGGGGGGTGGGGGGTGGGCCAGAGTCCTCCTTAGTGAATCGGTTCAAGGTCTCACTGTCCCCCCCACCCCCACCCCGCGCCCGCCCCCTGGTACTTTCTTGAAGGGCTGCGGTTTCCCAAACCTGCTCTGTGATCTGGCGGGAGCACTCTTTATTTGTGAAAGGGAATGGATAACTTAAACCGGCTTAATCCCATCCCCCGCTTGCCAAAGCTCTTGCCACAGTCTTTCCCTCCACAAGAAAAAATCTAGCACAAAACTCCCAACCTGACCTTAAACACCCCCCATTGAATAAAGAATTGGGGAGAAAGGAGGCACTCTGGGCATCGGGCTCTAGCTGAAAGGGTCTCTACTCCAGCTCTGGGGGCAGACAGCTTCCCCTCCACCACATCTTGTTCTCATTCTGCGCCCCTGACATCAGCCGCCGCCGGAATCTCCTTGTTGTGCCTCCAACCCGCGGGATGGGGGTGGGGGGGGGGTTAGACCTGGTCCCCGCCCCCCAACATCTCCTTCCAGGTCAGTAAAAACATCAGCCTTAAGGACCAGGTCAGGGGGGATCAGACCCTAGAATCAGCGCAAACTTTGTAGCGGGGGCAGAAGGGAAACCCAAGAGATTGCGGTCCCCCTCCCCCGTCCCCGCAGCTTCCTCCCCACCCCACCCCCCAAACTCAGAAACCAAACCCAGCTCGCTAACCGGCGGCGGGCGGAGTAGAGCTCCCAGGCTCCTGAAGCTTCCCACATCTGGACGATGACGACCCTCCCCTGCCCACATCTGGAGAGCAGCCAGCTGCAAACCAACGGGGCACGTCTCTCTTTTCCTGGCCTGGATCCCAGCCCCCCAAGGAGGACTGAGGTGTGTGTATCGAGGTGGGGCTCGCCTGGGGTTATCTGCCAAACCTGCTTGCGTCTCCGATTCCTCTCTGACGCCCCCTCCCCTCTTTAGCAGCTCCCTCTCATCTGCCCACATTCCAGGCTTACTTCTCCGACTCACCTGGCTTTTTGTCCCCTCCGGCGGCGCGGCCCGCCCCCCTGCGGACCCCCCCAGCCTGGCCGTCGTGCCCCGGAGGATATGGATTACAGACCGTGCGGAGACACCAGCTCCGCGGGCGGCTATCCTGGCTCAAGTAGAAGAAGACCACCGGGGCCAGCGCCGGGTATGGCAGCCCCTCCGCCTCGGAGTCCGCGCTGCCCGGGTCCTTTTCCGCCGACCCCGGCCCCGGCCGGCCCCCGGCCCCGGACAGGTCGTTGAGCCGCATGAAGCTCCGGGGTTGTCCTGACTCCTCGGCGCCCGCTCCATCCTCCTCCTCGTCCATCCTCTGGCCAGCCGGGGCCCGGGGCTGTCTCGAGAGGGGCGAGCGGCGCCCCTCAGAGGATGTGTCCTCACGCAACCGGGGGGCCCCGGAGGGGGCGCATCCGGGGGGCTCTAGGGCACAGGCTGAGCCCCCGGGAGGGCCAGTTCAGCCCAGCTCCCCCTGCCCGCAGGGGCATGCTGCTCGCGGGGCGCCGGGTCGCAGGGAAGCCCCGCCCGGCGCGAGTCCCGCTTCCCCAGGGCCCCTGGGGCCCCCCGGGCCAGCCGGCCGGCTCCCCCTCACTTTGTTCCGGTTTCTTCGCTTCGCGCCTAGGCTCTGGTCGCCCGATTCGGCACTACCTTCGGCGAAGCGGCCCCGAAAGGGGTAGAAAGAAGGGAGGCGCAAGGCGGGGGGTCCGGGGAGGGATGCCCCCTCTTCCCGCGCCGCAGCTGGAACAGGATCTAAGGGGTCAGCATCGTCCCGGCTCCGCGCCAGCGATGGCGGGGGGAGGGGAAGAGGGATCTCTTTGGGGGTGGGTTTGAAGGGGGTGGGGGCCGGCTCCTTCCTCCGCCCCGCGGCGGGCTCACAGTCCGGGAGGGGCGGGGAGACGGTGGGGGGCCGTCCCGGGCGGGGGTGGAGGCGGAGATGCCGCCGCCGCAGCCGCCGCGGTGGCTGCCGCTGCCGTAGCTGTCGCCGGCGCCACTGCCTCCTCCTCCGGCCGAGACGCGGAGAGAGCAAGCGAAAGCGGCGGCGAGGAGCCCGGCGCACACCACAGCTGGATCCCTCACTCCAACTTCAAGCCTCGGCCCCGCCTCTCCCCAGCCAGCCTCGCAGCCAATCACTGCGCACTGTCGGCCCTGAGCCGCACGCCCATTGGCCAGCCTCCGTGGCAGTGCGGGCGGGGGCGCCCTGGGAGAGAACCACAGCTGGAATCCGGTTCCCACCCCAAAGTCCAGGACCGCCTCTCTTCCTTCCCCTAGCCCTTGGGTCGGTTCCCGAAGGCCGGAGCCAATTAGACGGCTACCCAGACCGAACCCACTTTTCTATTGGCCGCTGGGGTCTCTGGGACTCCCCTGGAGGAAGCCCCGAGGAATCAGAGTATTCCGCACGGGGTCCTGGGATAGCACCGCCGGCCCCGGGCATCCTTTGTCCAAGACCCTAGAATTGGACCAGAGCCGGAGGGCGGGGCTCAATTCTCAGGCGGGCGTGGAGAAGGAAGGCTGGGGGTGCAGGGTGTGACCAGGGTCCCAGAGCAAAATACTGTGTATCCACCTGATTAATCTCACACCCTGGAGTCGAGTCTGGGAGCTTGACCGAGGAAGGGGAGGAGCGGAGCAGGATGTCCCAGAGGTAGGGCTTCAGGCTGGAGGGAGCCCTTCTTGGGGAAACAGGCGGAGCCAAGGAAAGGCAGGGTGGGCAAGGTCTGGGCGTGGCCTCCACCAAGCTCTTGGGCTTTTTCCTGCTCCCAGTCTACTCCTGCGATTTTGACCCTGACTTCCTAACCCTAACCCGCTACTCTGACCTCATGCTGACATTTTTGAGCTTCATCTTTTCTGTCCCTAGGGATCCATCCTGTGGAAGGTGTGCATCTCATGCGGGGGCTTCGCGCTAGAATACTTGGCCCCAGGCAGGTTACGCTGGACCCAGACTCCGGATTGCCAAGAGCAGCCGAGGAAGAGCTAGGCTCCCGCGAACGGACCTCGGGGGCCCCTCGTGTATGCGGGAGGGGGTGGAAGCCCAGAGTTGGGCTTTGCCAACTCTTAACCTGCATAGTTTCACCTATGCAGGGTGAAACTGTGCAAAAAGTTCCCCACTCCGTGCCTCAGTTTCTTCCTCTCGAGTTCTAGTATGGCTTATGGGGAGGCTGTCCGCCGGACAGGAGCTTTGCTGGGCTGCTCTCCTTGCGCACCTCCAGCCTACCAGGAGCGGATCCTCAAAGGTCTGCGGCGTCCTACGCGCGTGCGCGCACGTGCAGACCCCGGCTCTCGGTCCGCCTCACCTTCCCGAGTTCCCGGGCTCAGTCAGCTACTGCTCCTGCTCACCGCTGGCGCCACCTCAAAAGGCTGTGGGTACCCGGAAGGAGACCGTCGCGCTGGGCGCTGGGGTGAGGTGGGGCGGGGAGGGCATCGAGGATTAGACGTCGGGAAGCACTTCCCCACATCTGCGAAAGGTAGACACGGCGGAACCAAGAAGATTAGCCTCTTCCGAGCGTTTGGGGCGCACACGCCACTGCGGAGAGGCAGAGGAATGGACCAGATGACCTCCCGCGCCCTCCTCCCCGACTCCCCCGCGTTCTGCGCTCCCCCAAGGCTGCGCCACCCACGCAGCCCCAAGTGCACCTCCCGGGTGGGCGGGTTGTGGAGAGTGCGGTGAGGAGGGCATAGCGGCGGCTGCGCGGTCGCCTCCCTGGTTGCCCTTTCGCCGGATCCGGGCACCGAGTTGTGCAAATGAGGCCGGGCTCATTTGCATTTCATGCTAATGAGCAGCTCTCTTAAGTGCCTTTCCCTCCTGGCGGGAGTCTCTGCTCTCATTCTGTGTGTGCCAGAGTCTTGAACTCACAGCGGTCTTCTGGGAGAGGGACCTATTTATGGTTGGCTCCACGTGTCTGACACCTTCTTCCCTCCCGCCAGTCGCAGTCTGCCAGGTCAGACTGCCTTTTCCGGACAGGGTCAAGAGGTCCTAGGGAGGGTGAATGACTCTAATCACCCCTTCTTTGCAAAGAGGAAAATGAGGCCAGAGAGGCTTGCCCAACCCAATGGTCAAGTTTCCTGGTGGTCAGCAGGCCCCACACCTTCATCCATCATCCAGACCACCCTCGTCTCTGGGCCAAACTCTGTCCTAGAACATACCCAGAAAGGGGGGCAGACACAAGCACCATCTGGACAAATCGCGACCCACATTTATTTCCCTGGGCTAGAGGCCTGGGGTGACCTGCCACCTAAGGCATTCTGGTGTCTGGGCAGGGCACCAGGGGACTCTGACATCCCTGTCACAGCTGCTCACTATTAACCTGAGTGGGAGAGGGGAGAAGAGAGGCAGGACTCACAGAGAAGGCCAAGCAAGCCCTGAAACCATCTTTAGCTCCCACCCTCCAACGCTCAGCTCTGACATCATCTCCTCAGTGTGGCCTTCTTTCAGCAAATATTGCAGTGCCTAAGTGCCAAGGTGCTGAGGACACAGTACTGAGCCAGACAAGTGTCTGGAACCTCATAGCACTTTGCCCAGGCTGGGATTATATGTTTATGTTTGTAATAATTAAACGATTGTTTCCCCCTCCGGGCTCTATGTTTCCTGAGGGCAGTGGCTATGTCCATTTTGCTCACCAGGACCTCATCCTGCATTTGGCACATAGTAGGTGCTTCATAAATCTGTTAGATTAATAATTTCAGGCAGGGAGAGGTAGTGAGAGGGGTGAAAAAAAATATTTTTGGAGCCTCAGTTTTCCAACAAAGAAGTTAGGCCTAAGCGTTGTCTAAGATCTCTTCTGGGTTTGAAAGATCACCCTCATATAGGCCCTATTCTGTCAGTCTCTCCAGCCCCTCCAGCTCCTTCAGCTCTCTCCCCTTTCAACCTCCCTCACAGCCTGGCTGGCTTCCTCAGGAACCAAGATAATCTTCCCATCTGTGATACTGTCTGCTCAGCGATGATACATTGTCCTATTTAGTCATGTCACAGCCTTGGGAGTTGGGTGGTGGTTGTCCCATTTTTTAGATAAGGAAACCGAGGCGCAGAGAGATGAAATTACTTGAGTGACTGCCCAAACCTCGAGGCTATGTCTCCAATGGCCTTGGCCCACAGCTCCTTCAGGACAGTCCTGCCGGCAGAGCAAGGAGCATAGCCAAGAGCGACCCTCACGAGGAAGAGAGATTGCAGACTTAAAATCCCACATCTGAGCAAGACTTATGTTTAGCTTTGCTCTTTTTAGAAAATGCAAACACTCCCCAGAGAATTAACCTTCAAGGCCCTGACTCCTTTCTCTGAACCCAGGTACAGAATCCCAGTGTCAGGTGCATGCCTTGTACCAGCAGCAAAGAAAGAAGAGACAGAGCAGAAGGAAGATCGGAAGGAGGGACAGAAGATGCCAAATGCACCCTCCCTCACAGCCACGCCTGTACCTCCTGGGGGAAGAGGAAGCCTGAGTAGTGTTTATTGTACCCTGAAGGTCTAGATGTGTTGAGAAGTCTCAGGCCAGTCTCTTACCCTTTCTGGGCTCAGAATATCTTTATCCATATGAAGCCAAAGGTACCTGCCTTGCCACTTCATTCATTCATGAGGGTCATTGGGACTACAGAGACAAGAGAACTTTGCAAACTGCCTAGATCTTTCCAGAGCCAAGACTTGAGCTGCCAAAAAGGCCACCTGTTCTGTACCATGCTCCACTCCCCCTTCTTGCTGCCCCCAGACCAGGCTCCACTTGCCCAGCCTTCAGATTTCCTGGCAAAGCTGAGCAGGCTCCAGCCAGAAAGAAGACAGCTAACCTTGTTGGCCAGAGCTCTAATCCCCTCCAGATGGGCCGGTGGCTTGCACTGAGGGCCCAGCTACACAGATAAACCCTAGTCCCAGTGACCATGTGTGGCTGTGTGTGACCGTGCCCAAGGGGTGACCAAGGTCCTCAGCAGATCTTGGAATGACTCAGTCCAGTCTCCCAACTCCTTCCTGCCCCACTGCTGACAGCCCCACAAGTGGTGGCTTCATTCGGGTTTCATGTCCAGCAGCCTCTTTTGGCTGTATGTAGTGCTTGGCTTTGGAGCTACTAGGGTAGGTAGCCAAGCTCAGCAGACCCTTGAAGGTCTGGGGTAGGGGGGCAGCTCCATCCCCTCCTCCCTGTCAGCCTCAACACCCTACACCTGCCTTCTCAAAGCACGCTTCCTAGTCTCCTCCCCACAGTGGAAGCTAGATGAGATTTCTGGGGCCTGTGAAGAGGTAGGTGCTAAGAATGGGACTTGTGCGCATCTCCTAACATTGAGGGGACAGGAGGAGGTCACAGAAAAGCGCTGGCTTTCCCTGCAGCAGGAAGGACTCAGATTTGAAGAGAAACTTTCAACCCAATAGATATTCCAAATGAAAGAGAACTCTTTTCCTGGCCTGGCTTGTGTGAAAGCAGGGGGATGGACAATATGACCTCCTGTGGGAAGGCTTTGGCTCCATCCTGGTGAAGCTGGGGGCTGGATGGATACTCTAAAAGAAATATCCTTGTTCCTGATAACAGCAGCTACCGCAATGTACTGGAGCATGTGCAAATGTCATCATTTCATGAAAAATAGAAGTTCATAAAAAGCATCCTTCTGCCCCTTACCCAGCTTAAAACAAGAGGAGACAATGGGAAGGTGGAGGGCAAGTCCCTTGCTTAGCTCACCTGAGGGCAAGGATTGGCACTTCCCCTCCTGGGCAAGTCCACACCCCTATCCCCACTCCTGGCAGTTTCACTCAGGGCGCAATCACCACAGCAGAGGACAAGATCAGCCTTGTCCTTGAAAGTAAAGGAGGAATGCAAGAAGGCAGAGGGGTAAGTTAGGGGCTCCCAGAGGAAGGAGCCCTGAGCTACTAGTTCGCAGGCTGGAGCCCGAGGCCCCTCTCACAAGCAAAGCCAAGGCCCTGAGGTTACCACGGGACGCTGTTAGGTTTATTCCAGGATAGGTGGGTGCCCATGGGGGAGGGGGACAGCGAGGATGGCCGAGGCCACCTGGTGACAGGGTGCCCACGGATGGCCTCAAGCTCTGTAGGGCCCCTCAGGGCCCAGTCTCTGGTCAGTTAGGGAGCTCTGCCTCCTGCCCCAGCTCCAGCCCGAGGGGGACAAGGCAGTCACTGATGTAACAGTTTGCGCAGTTCGCTGGGCTCGGTGACAGGCATGGAGCAGGCTTGATTCTCACACACGTAGGCAGTTGCCCGGTCTTCTAGCCGTCGCAGGGTATTCAAAAAGGGCAGCTGGCGGGACAGAAAGCTTGAGGGGTCCCCATCGGCCAGAATCAGCACCTGGGGTGGCGGCAGAGGAGAGAGTCACCTGGAGCTACTGGGACACTAGGAGGGCCCACTGGAGGGTTTCCTTCCCTCGGGCCTTCAGAAGACAAGATATTAGGGAGCAGAGGTGGGGAGGGTGGGGCTGGGCTCACAGATGCAAACCTTGTTAGGGATGTAGATGGAGTGGACACACTGCACCAGAGCCTTGGTGTCCTTGGCCTGGGGGTCTCCGCAGATGACAATCTGGCCGCAACGGAAAGGTAACTCCAATGTCAGGTACATGGGGGCTGCACCCAGACCTACTAGGGCTTCCCTATTCTCCCTCCACCCCCTTATATCCTTAAGAAGGAATGGGACTCAGCTCAGCATCCCCCAGACCAGCTGCCAGGAGGCTGCCTCAGATTCACTGCTTAGCAAGTGGGGATATGTGTATGTACACGCATACACACACACACACACACACACACACACACACACACACATGGAGGCAGAGATATATAGGCGAACATGCAAATGTAAGCAGGCAAACCTTAACATGGAGCATACACATGCAGACAGGCAAAAATACACTGGAAAACACATCAGCACACAGAAAGGCAGACACACAGTCACATATCTCCAGATACCCACATACAGCAATAATGCACACAGGGACACACATGCAGATAAGTATATATCTGCACGCTAGCAGACCCATTTATACAGATACACGGACACAGAGAAACACTGTACCAACCACAAGGACCCACCAACCACAGGGATCCCTGCCTCCTGCCCCTACTCTGAGAGCCTCAGTCACAAGCACTCACAGAGGCTCCTGCCTGTGCCAGAGGCCTGTCTCAGACTCACACAGGTTCTTCCACCTGCACAGAGCAGCCCTTACAAATGTTCCTGTGGAGAACCTGCACACACACGCCTAGATGGCCACCCACTCACAGACCTGAGCTCTGGAGGGACAGTCCCAGGAGCACCAACCCCCGTGTCCCCATCCCCCACTTCAGTCCCAGCTCCCTACCCACCCAGGGTCTCAGCCTAAGCGCCCTCACCGCCCCCTACCTGCTTGAGGGTCTGCTGGTGGGCCAAGAGGGCACGGACCATCTCAGGCAACGCCACGGGGACACGGCGCATGCGCTCAGAGAAGGCAGTCAGCAGGCACACACACTTTTCCATCCAGTCCTTGTGGCCCGTGAAACCATGCAGCCGAAGCAAATTGTGGGCCGACACGGAGTTGGCGCTGGGCTCTGCGCCATCCTGGTCTGCAGAGCGCAGGGGTCGGCAGCCATGAGTGAAGATCACTGGGTCCCAGGACCCTGCCCCAGGGTTGTGGCCAGGACGGAGAAGAGTCTCTGCCCACCCGCCCCGGCCCGGGTCTGAGTGGAATGCCGGCACCAGCAGTTACAGATCCTTTGCTCTCTCACACACATACTCCATCCACTTCCTTGCCCCTGGCTGAACTGTTGGTCTCCCAGCTCCCCCATCTCACTGCTGACACCTCTATCCAACCACCAGGCTGCTGGAGCCAGAGTGGCATCCTCCTTGCCCCTCCCTCCCTCTCACACCTCCCACTTCAAATTCCTCCACAAGACTGCTGGGTCTGCAGCCAGAATAGACCCAAATCCTTCCACTTCTCCCATCTCACACTTCTCCCTTGTCCAGATCTTCGTCAGCGCTTGCTCGGACTAAATGCCATTAACAGACGCCTAACTGGTCTCCCTGTTCCCCCTGCCTCCATTCCTTCTCTACCATCAGCCATGGTGACATTCTTAGATCTAACCAGAGCAGGTCACAATCCACTTAAAACCTTTCAGAGCCTTCCACTCCTTGCCACACCTACAAGACCCTGAAGGGTGCTAGCCCTTTGTTCACATGCTGGCCTCAGCCCCTATCTTCCATGTCACAGGCTGCCCCCCACCCCAAGTTCTCTCACAGGCTATTCTCTCTGTCTGAAATCCTTCCCCAGCTCTCCACAATCACACAGCCCCATCTTGCCTTGGTTAAGTGACACCTGTCAATGGTTTAATCTGACCTCCCTCCAGCTGAGTTGGGTCTCACTGTTGTTCCCTCTCAGAGCCGTCCATTCATTCAGCTAATGTTTATTGAGCACTATGTGCCAGGCCTGTGCTAGACTCAAGATACAGCAGTGACAAAGTCCTGTTCTCAAGACACTAATATTTGGTGGGAGAGAGAGAGACCATTAACAGGCCAGACACATCAGGTGATGGTAAGCACTACTGAGAAAAGTCAGGGGACAGGGTGCAGAATGGATGCCTCCTACTTCTTCACGGCACTCACAGTTTTAACTAGGCATTCGTGTGTGCATTTCTGCATTAAGTATTAGTTGTCTCCCCTACTACACTGTAAGCTTCATGAGGGGAGGGACCAAGTTGGCTTTGTTCAGTATATGAATCCAGGCATGCCAGTTACTGTGCTAAGCATAGTCACAGAATAGCTAAACTAATCTTTATGTCAACCCTATAAGGTAGCACCAACATTAGCTCCATCTGGCGTATTGAGAAACTGAGATTCTGAAATATGACAAGCCCAAAGTCACTCGGTTAGTAAGTGGTAGAGACGTGAACGCAGGAGGGCCTGGCACCTGCCCATGCCGGCTTTTCACCACCACACTGAGCTGATATCCCTCCCCCAGGGAAAACCAAGCCTCAGTTGGGTCCAGGAAACCAGGCCAGCTCTGCACGCCCCCGCCTCGCACTGACCGTCCTTCAGGCGCAGGGGCAGGCCAGCCCCCAGCTCAGCTTCACTGCAGAAGTAGCCGCCACCCCGAGAGTCCCAGAACAGCTTGTCCTGCGTGTCCTGCAGCCGCAGAGCCCACTCGAGCCATGCGCTCTCTAGTGAGGCCTCGTACAGGTCCAGCAGGCCCCGTACTACGAAGGCGTAGTCCTCCAGGAAGCCCCAACAGGGCGGGTTGCTGGAGGGACAGGCATCAGGGAAGGGGAGAGAGGGGTTTTTACAAAGGATGCCCTTTTCACACATTCTTTCATTTAACCCTCAAAATACCTTTAGCCCATTTCCCAGATAAGCAAGTGGGCCCAGGGAGGTTAAGAGTTTGAAGCAGGCAGATGGCAGAACCAAGATTGGAGTCTACCCGGAGTGGGGAGAGGGGCAGAGATAGGCCTGGGGTATCCAGAGAGACAAGCCTTCCCCAGCTGCCCGGCCCCGCACCTGTGCTCCACTGTCCCTCCAGAGCCTGCATAGCAGGTCCTCATCAGGCGGCCACTGGCCACATCAAACATGTGCCGCTTCAAGAACTTGGCACCGTTGGTGGCATAGTTGACCAGCCTCTCCATGCCCAGGACAGCCCCGGTGATGGCATAGCCAGACACCATCAGTCCTGGAGGAAAGAGACATCAGTATCAGTGAGAAGGTGGCTAAGGCTCTCCGGGCATGTCCCCCCTAACCTCCCCTAAGTCTCAGTGCCTCTCTGGAACAATGCGGTGACTGAGTACGACTTGGACTCTAGCACCAGACAGGACTGGGCTCCTGGCCCATGTGTGACCTTGGGCAAGTTACTTAAATTCTCTTAGCTTCAGTTCGCTCATTTGCAAATTGAGATAAAAAATCTGATAAAGGAAGAATTAATATTCAGCAGATGCCTGACACACAGAAGAGACTTTGTGAAGGGAAATTCTATAAGTAGGATCAGGCCTCAGACACGGCTGCCCCACCATTCCAGGCGGCCAGCATTTTGCTGTCCAGGTGTGGCTTTGGCCGATGTTTCCGGGCCTGGAAGAGCTTCTCCAGCCCTGTATTGAGCAAGGTCCGTATAGCTTCCACATCCAAGCCAAAGCGGGCAGCGGTCAGCTCCAGCGAATACCGGACAGTCAGCACGTTCTGGCCCTGCAGCTCCCCCTTGGGGTCCTGAGGAAAACAGCCCTTGTCTGAGAGAGTCCACTCGCCTGCACGCCTGTCTGGCTTCAGGACCCCTCCAGTATCCCCAGGAATCCTCACCTGATTGGGGCTGATGTTGCCGGCCTCCGTGAGCCCATAGTGCTTCATAAGGAGCTGGCCCGAGGTCAGTGGCTCGGTGGCGCCATGCACAGATTCTGGGAGTAGCTGCTGGACCTCTTTGACTGTCCACACATAAAAGGCGCCCTCTTTGGGCCGCATGCCCCGCTCTGGGGGCGAATCTGCATCCTCTGCGCTGTAGAAGCCTCCAGACTGTGGGGAGGGGAGAGTTGGCTGGCCCCCGTCTTTTGGGCAGTGGAGTCCCCGAGCCCTCCCGCAGCCAGGCCCGCCTGCCTCAATGGACACATACCCGGTGACTCAGGTTCCGAGATACATACTGCAGGATGCCTTTGGCAACATCTGAATAGAACTCGTCACCAGAGATCTGAGGAGGAGGAAGGAGGCTATCAACAGAGGTCCCTGGGTTGGCCTAGGTAGAGGGGGCAGTTAACGTTCTCCCAGGAGGGTGGGGAGGCAGCCTGGGTAGTGGGCATATATAGGAAGGGGTTAGAGGTGAGGTCAAGGGGGAACCACAAGTCACTGGGAAGGGCCTGGGAGGGGCAGCCATGGGTAGGTAGACAGGCTGGGGTCAGGGGTCACCTGGAAGGCCTGTGAATAGGCCACTGCGAGCTGCCCCTGGTCGTACAGCATCTTCTCAAAGTGGGGGACATGCCACTGGCGGTCCGTGGAGTAGCGATGGAAGCCCTATACCAGGTGAGACACGGGGCTGGAGGCCGATCCCAGCCTCTGCCCCCACCCCACTGCCTCCTGCTGCCCCCTCCAAGGAGTGCCTAGCCCCCTTCACCTGCCCCACGTGGTCTCGGATGCCTCCATTGGCCATCATTTTCAGGGTGTGCAAGGCCATCTGCTGGGCCCGAGAGCCATCCTGGGTGAGTCGATGGCTGAGCCAGTAGGAGAACAGGAAGTTCAGGATCACTGTTGGCACCAAGAATACATGGGTGAAAGAACGGAAGTGGGGGGCAAGGGCCACAGATCTGGGTGGTCAGCAGGCCTTTGGCCAGGCCGGGGTTAGGAATTCACTCAGTAGGCAGTCTCTGACAGGCTTAGGGTCAGGAACCTGGTCAGTGATCAACCCAGAGAACAGAAGATCAATATCCAGGTCAGTGTTGGGGTCACCACTAAGACCAGAAGTCAGATATTCATTAGATAGCTACTGACAGGTTGGGGGAAAGGAAAATAGGTTAACGAATGACCAAGCCAAGGGTCAGAAAATTATTGACCAGGACAGGCATCAGAAGGCCAGACTGGGGTGGGGTGGGTATGGTGGGGACACTGACCTGGTGTAGGGAACTTGGGGGCCTCAGCAAAGCCACCATACTCCTCATCATAGCCCTCATCCAGCTGCTGGAAGCAGCGGCTGTTCATGGTGGCAGCAGAGGGTGGCAGCTGGCGGTCACCGGTACTAATCTCTGACCGGGCAAGCAGAGCTGTGGTGACACGCTGGCTGTTTTCTAGCAAGGTATTCTTGTTCTGTTTCCACTGAGCGAGACAGGGGCAGACCTGGAGGTCAGCATGGGATTCCCTCGCCCTTGACCCTTGCCCCACCCCAAAGATACCTACCTGCTCCCGTATTCTCAGCAACACTGTGCGGAAGCCAATTCGGGTCAAACCATCCTCAGGGGGGAAATAAGTGCCCCCTACAAAGGGCTGGAGGTTGGGAGTCAACCACACATTCATGGGCCAGCCCCCACCACTACTGGTGGCCTGGCAGAGAGAGGACGAAGGTGAGGGGAATAGTCCGCTATGCAGAGACAATCCTCCCTATGGGAAGACCACTCACCTGCACAAAGGTCATATACACCTTATCCACATCTGGCCGCTCCTCCCGATCTACCTTCACACTGACAAAGTCCTCATTGAGCAGGCGGCCAATCTCCTCATTTTGGAAAGATTCCTCCTCCATCATGTGGCACCAGTGGCAGGTGGAGTACCCCACTGGAATGGGGCCATGGGACCACCGGGGGCACCGTGACTGGTCAGAGGGATGCCAGCCAAGAGGCCCCAGCTGAACCAAAGAGGCCCTGACCTCTGGTTTCCTGGGAGGCCCCAGGCCTGGACCACCCTTACCCTATCCATTACCACTACCCTCCCGCACCCCAAGGAAGGTGGTGGGTGCATTACCTGAAAGGAAAATTGGCTTGTTTTCTTTTCTTGCCTTGTCGAAGGCTTCCTGTCCCCAGGGGTACCTAGGCCCAGCAGGGTGAGGCATCATACTCGGCCTGGGTCGTAAGAGGGACCGAGAGCCCAGCTGCCCCGGGAAGTGTTTCAGGAGAGGTACTCACCAATCCACAGGGTTGTACGCATGTTGCAGGAGGTAGGGTGACTTCTCATTGATCAGGCGGTTGGAGACCTTCTGGGGCATGGACTGGGAGCAGTTGGTGCGACTTCCCTTCCCTCCAGCAGGCATGGGCACTGAACCATTGGCCGTGACACTTCGGTCCTTGTCCCGGGAAGAACTACCCCTGGCATGGGCAGGTAGGTGAGGCCAGGGGTCTTCCCCCACCATCCCAGAGGCCCAATCCACTCCACCCTGCCCTCTGGCGCCCCTCCTGGAACCCCTTGCTCCCAACTCAACCTACCTTTCTGAACCACGGGGGAGATTGTGGCCTTTGTGCTCCCCCTTGTGTTTGGGGGGGGGTGAAGAAAGGTGGCTCATTGGGGGCACCCTGCCAGGTTAGTCTCCCCCAACCTCTCAGACCTGGCGGTGGGAAGGATGATGACTGTGAGGTCAGGGTGAGTCACAATGGGCAGAATGGTGGTTCAGGCTCCATTCTCTCCCCTCAACTGGGCCCCCTCCCCAGGGTGTTGGCGCTGGAGGTGTCTCTCTGGCATGACCGAGTGCGTGATCAGGGCAGGAAGGCCACTCACTGCTGGTGGCTGGAAGAAGAGTTGGGTCTGGACTGAACCAGGTGAGGGGCAATGAGAAGAAAATCAACAGAGGGGACACCCTCACTCAACACTGACCCACTGGGCACTTTTTTGGGTCAGGTCCTGTACCAGACCTCCAGAATCCTCCAGGTTATCAGAAACTGGCCTTGATCTCAGGGTGCTCAGCCTAGGAGGGTGGCGATGAGGGGCAGACCTAACTAATGACAGGTCCCTGCAGCAATTAAGACTGCGACAGGGTGCTGTTGACAAGGACCCTTTAGCTCAGCATTGGGGTTCAAGGAAGGCTTACTGGAGGTGATGTCAGAACAGAATCCCAGGGAGCTAGCCCTGCAGCCAGAGGGGAAGGAAAAGGAGGAGAGAATGACAGGACAGCGTTACCGCCCAGTGCCAGGAGCAGATTAGGGGGACGGGTGGGGTAAGGTATGAGGGAGTAGCTGGGCAGGGACTGAGGACCCGTGCTCGGATGTCCGGCCCTGGGGACCCGCAGGCGCAGGCCCGCCGCAGCAGCCCACTCGCCCGCCTGTACCTGCGGCTCGTGGCGAGGCCTGGCACGGCGCGGGGCAGCAGGAGGCTGCGGCACAGCCAGACGCGCGCGCCCAGCATGACTGCTCCAGGCCGTGGGCCTGGGCGCCGCCTACTGGAAAGGAAGTAGGGTGGGAGGCCGCGAGGGGCGGGCCCAGGCACCGACCCAACCCGGGACGGGTCTTCGCCCAGACTCTGAGCCGGTGGCTGGTCTCCGAGCGTCACCCTGTGGCCAAGCGCGGGATTGCAGGCCGGATGACCCGAGCTTGGGAGGACCCGGGTCTCTGCGCAAAATTGGAAGGACTCAGCTGGACCTAAACCAACTGCCTGAGGGAGAATAACCGTCGTGAGGAGAACATGGAGGTCTGTGAAGATTCCAGGGCCATGGAATGCCAGAGCCTCGGCTTATTTTGTCCAACCCTTGCCCATTTTACAAATGAGAAATGAGACTGGAACAGTAGGTATGGCTTATCTAGGCCCATCCAGCCAGTGAGCTTTGCCTATGTGCTGCCTTCCCATCTCAAGGTTCTGCTCAAATCCCACCCACTCCAGAAAGTCTTCCCTGACTAATAATGATGAAGCCAACTTTATGTCCTATCATATACTTTACATACTTGTTTCATTTGTTACATGCTGCCGATATTTATTGAGCGCCCACTGCCTGCCTGACACTCTCCTAGATATGATGGAGGGCAGAGGGACTAGGCTCCTGCCCTTATGTTGCTCAGAGTCTGATGAAGGAGGTAGAAACTAATCCGACAGCAATACAAATGAATGTACAACCACCCACTGTGAGAAAAGCCATGACTAAGTATAACAAGGAACCTGGTCTTGTGGGAATGGCAAAGGGGCAAGGCTTCCCTTTGGAAATCACATCTGTGTAGCATCCATCTAGAGGATGGAATCTGTAGAGGGCATCACAAGGGAGTGCTGGGGAAGCAGGAGGAACAGATGTGCAAATGCCCTGTAACATAGCAGTAAATCAAGGCTGAGGAACTGCAGAAGGCCAGCCTGGCTGCAGGACAGAGCAAAGGGAAGAGTGTCAGTAGATGAGGTTGAGTTTGGTGGGGAGGGCAGAGGCCAGGTCTTGGAGGGACTCATGAACTGTGAGAAGTTTTGGTTATTAATGAGATCAGAAGAAAGCTGTAGGAGGGTTTTATAGTCAGAGGAGTGACCTTGCATTTTGGAAAAATCCCTTTAGGTTCCCGGTGGAGAATGGGCTGGAAAAGGGGTAACAGGAGTGGTCAGGAGGCCAGAGTAGGACTGGGAGAATTGGTGGAGGTCTGCACCAGGTAGAGGTGGACATAGAGAGATTGGGATGGGCTTGAGGTCCATAGAGGAGGAAGCATTACCAAGACTGGTGGTGAGGAAGAAGATGGCAAGAGTGATTTGCAGAGTGGGATTTGTGCTGCATGGTGGGGCCATTTTCTGAGGAGGGGGCACAGGAAGAGGCTCGGGTGGAGGTTCATGAGGTCATTTTTGAATATGTTGGTTTGAGGCGCCCTTGAGACATACATGTGAAGATTACAAGGCTCTAGAATGCAGAGGTTGGTGGGAGAGGGGAACTGGGGGTGTCCAGTGTGGACACAGTGAGAACGTGGGAGAGATCATCCAGAGAGACTGCAGGGAGAGGAGAGACGCAGGCTCAGGCCTGGGCTCGGAGAACACAGGAGCGCACCTGTGAAGGACACAGAGAGGAAATGGCCAGAGCGTCAAGGGAAAACCAGGAGAGGGTGGTGCCCTAGAGGCAAAGGAACAGAGAGTTGTAGCAAGGGCGGGTTCCCATAGCCAGACTGGTATGGGACAGAAAAAGGTCCACTGGTTTCAGCAACATGGAGGTCATTAGTGGTCTTGGTGGACAGTGTTCCATTGAAGTGAGGTTGTCAGCAGAGGCTGGTGGAGTGGGTTGACGGGGGAGGGGAAGGAAAGGGGATAGAGAGAGATAAGATGGGCACTTGATGTAAGGAGAAGGACACTTTCAAGACGGCTGAGGCTAATCATGACAAATACTTAGGGGAAGGATCTGGTTGAGCGAAGGCAATTGATGATGTGAAAGAGACAGGAGATCTCTGAGCAGGTAGGGTGGTGAGATGGCAAAAGGATTAGTCTGGTGGGTGTTCCCCGAAAGGAATGAGAATAAAATTAGAGAACGGGAAATCTGCCTTGAATGTGGAGGAATTTGGGGTGATGGCAGCCCCCAAAGTGTGACCATGAGCAAGGATAGCTGAGAGATCAAGGGGCAGTAAGATCATCTTCTTGAACAATGGAGTCACGTTGGATTGAGCAAGATCTGGGTCAAAAGAGACTCTGAGCCAAGACTGAAGCATGGCAAGAATGAAGTGGAACAAAGCCCCAGGCAGGGAAGAGATAGAACAGCCTAGTGGCTTCAGCCTCCGAGGAGGAGGGGTCTTAAAGGACGAAAATGGTCTGGTAGAGGCTATGGAGAGCAAGGCTACCAACCACTTCTTTGTGGAAATCAAAACAAAACCTCTTGGGAGAGAGGGTCAAAGAAGCCATGTCTGGACAGAGAGCCATTTTATAAGAAGAGGAGGGCCCAAGTCGGGGAGGGGCGAAGGGTGGGTCAGTGACCAAAGATGGAGACCTCTCATGTTTGTGTGGCAGAAGACAGATGAGGGCTGGACTCTGGGCAGTGTCTGGCAAACCAGGAATAAGAGGATATGGTAGGTTCATTCCTCATGGTTAGTCTCTGAAGAAGGTGGTCCCAGGCCAAATGGACAGTGGCCTGGGAGGAGCCACATAGCAACCTCATAAGGAAGTAACTCTTCCCATTTGACAAGGAAACAGAGGCAGAGTCATAAAGAGGTTAAGTAATTTACTCAAGGTCAGGGAGCATAACCACTTATTACTAAGTGATTATTATTATTATTATTATTATCATCATCATCATCATCATCATCATCATTACTATTAAATGCAAACCTTGGAACAGAGTTTTGAACTTTGCCATTCTGACTCCTAAGTAGGTGCTCTTGTCCATCCTGCATGTAACAGCCAAGATAGGACTCCCTCCCTCCTTCCAAAACAACAAAGCAGCTCCTTTCTCCACCCCTGCCTTAGGAAGGAGAGTCCCCAACTTTGGTGTTTCTGGCCTATGGAAAGCCATTCCTACCAGCTCCCCAAAAGTGGGTAGAGTTGGCAGCAGGCTGCCTGCAGGCTGCTTGACACTGAGGACATATCAGTGTCTAGTGGTTAGAGAGCTCTCAGTAGAAAAGGAGGGAAGGTTTCCATGGTGGCCCTCAGGAAGAGGTACCAAGCCCTGCTTCTCTCCTTAGTTTCCTAGACCCCACGTTAATCCCCTCTGCATGACAGGTTGAGTTTATTGCCAGCCCTGTGGAAGGAGAGGAGGGTAGAGCCAGATTTAAGATGACTCAGTACAACAAAGGAGCTTGTGGGCTCCTGTACCTGGCTTGCCTGCCTACTGGGTTCTGAGCTGCTGGAGGCTGTGGGCTTAGCAAATTCTTGGTTCCCTTCCAGGTGAGTATAGCACTTTGTTCACAGCAGTCAGTCAATATTTGCAAATTAAACCTGCTGCACAGCCTACATATGAACTCAAAGCTATCTGACTCTGAATCCCACCCCAACTTCTCAGCTAGCTTTGTGACTTGGAGCATGACATTTAACCTCTCTGAGACTGTTTCCTCACTATAAAATGGGAGCAGGGCCAAGGGCTTTGCACTTGGTTTAATGCTCTGCTGTCCCCATATTGAAATTCTTAACCCAGTTTTGAACAAGGGGCCCTGCATTTTCAGGGCCCCCACAAATTATGTAGCCAGTACCTCAGAGGGTTGTTGCAAGGATTAAGTGAAATCTGTCTAAAGTGCTTAGCACATAACGAGTGTGCAATAAATGAGAACAACTGCTTATTGTTCCTAGCTACTAGATCATCCCCAGCACCTATGTGTGATAAATGAATGAAATGATCGAACGAGTGAAAGCATGGGGAGTATCTGGAAGCGAAGGTGCCAGCCTGATCAGGCTGTGTGGGAGCAGTGGGAGCATTTTTGTGCTCCACATTATGTAGCAGTTGTTTCCACGGCAGCCGGTGTCTCACGTTGTGGTCCAGGCCCTGCCACCGCGTCCCACAAAAGTCCACTTGATGAGAGCCGAGGCCGTGGGTTCCAGTCTTTATTACGGGGGCGTGCTCTCGGCTCCCAGGAAAGTCGTCAGTCTCCAGCTCCACGAACTCCAGAGGGTCGGCGGAGACCAAGACCAGGATCCGTACTGGCCTCAGGGCGGAGTCTCAGCGGTTCTGGGATTCCGGGGGCGGGCCCTGGTGGAAGCCCCGCCCCGCGCTGAGGCGGGCCCTAGGGGCGGGACCTAGCGCGTTCCGCTCCGGAGGTCGGGCCTAGCGCGCACGCGCCGGGTGGCCGGGCCTGACAGGGCTCAGAGGAAAGGGTTGGTTCCCGGCTGTGGGGAGGGGTGGAGCACCCCGGCCGAGCCTGACGTGGGCAGCAGCGGCGGCGGCAGGCTCGCGGGAGGTGGCGTGAAAGCGCCAGCCCGCGGGAAGACGCTGACCGAGGCTGGGAGGGTCACGCTGGCTGGCACGCTGCTGAGTGGGAGGGGCAGGGAGGCACTGTAGGTCATGGAGCTCAGTGGCACCCCAACTGTCCCGCCGACCGTCAGGCCCAACGCTGGCGACCCGGTGCGCATCTGGTTCAGGGTCGACCTCCCCTGCTCTCCCAAGCCAAACGGGTTGGCGGGAGATGAAGCGCTGATATCTGCAGAACGAGAGTGGGTGGGTTGTTTGGAACCGGCAGGGGACAGAGCACTAAAATAGGAAGACAATCTGGGGTCTTAGAAATAGGGAAGAAGATTAAGATTCTAGGTTAGGGGCTGGGCTCTGAAAGGAGAGACGCAGAGAGAGCAGGGGATCCCCACTGTTGAGACCTGGCAGGGGACGCGGGGATGTCCTACCTGTCAGGAAGGGGTTCCCGGTCTTCGCAGCCTGGGGCACCTTGACTAAGGAGTCAAGGTTGACTAAGGGGGAGGCCGAGGGGCCCAGGAAGGACTCAGGAGTGCGAGGTCGTGCCTCCTTGCTGGGCTGGGTTAGCGCTTCCCCTACTACACCTAGGTCAAAGGCATCTGGCTCCTTGGTGCCATTTTGCTTGGAACTGGAAGTAGGGTCTCCAAACAGGTCCAGCTCTGGAATAGAAATGATAGAGCACAAGGTTAGGCAGAAGGATTGGTCACTGGGAGGAAAAGGGCAGAGGCCCGCTCTGGGTAGGCCCCTCATTCTGCAGAGCTGCATCATCCCCTGCCTCCTGCTTACCCACAGGACTGCTGGGCTTTCCAGAGGGCAGGGCCTGGGCACCCTCCAGCCCCTCCTTAGCCTCTGCGGATTCTGGAGGTTTGGCAAATGGGTCAAAGGTCGAGGTACCGCCTAGAGCTAGCCAAGGAGGAAAATGGGGATGAGATGGGTTGGCAAAACAGGCAGGCAGGTCTCCTAACAGACAGGATCTGCTGTCCCTTGGCCCTGGAGGTGGGAGACCCAGAAGTCCAACAGACCCTCAACCACAGCCTGTGGCCCTTCACTCACCATGTGTGTTGGAGGTTTCCACCAAGGCCCCCCAAGGGTTGGCCTCAGTGTCGGGGAGTTTGTAGTGGGGGGAGTTCTGTGCCCAGGGGTCTGTACTGGGGAGTCCAGCAGGCAGCACTGGGGTCCGGCCCCAGGGCTCAGAGGAGGAGAGCATAGGGGGCAGGTCCCACGGCTGGCTTCGGGATAGGGTACTTCCTGAGGGGACTGGAGACCAGGGGTCTGCTGATGGCCCCCAGGAGGAGCCACTGGCCTCTGTGTTGGGCCTGAGACCTAAAATGGGAAAAGCACAGACATGACCTCGGGCTCACACTTATCCCCAGTTCAGGGCCTTCCCAGTTACCCAGACCAAGTTGGGAAGCCAAGGGACCCATTTCACAGTCAGGATACTGACTCAGAACCACTCACAAGCTGGAGCCCGTATCCAGCATGGGCAGCTCAAGTCGCCCTCCCAGTCAGGGATGGGCTGGGGCAGGAAAGCCAGGGTGACCAGGGGCAATAAGAACATATTTCTCAGATCATTTCCCACGAGCTGGGCTCTTCAGAGGTGTTCCCTCTTCCTGACTATGACACCATGTCACAGAGGAAGCTGAGGCCCAGAAACATGAGTGACTTGCCCAATGACCTTAAGTCATTGGGTGCCAGGAAGGGGCTCTCTGGGAGGATCTTGCAGCCCTGCATGCCCACCTGGGATGTCCCATGGGTCAGCGGAGCAGTGCGTGGAGGGCAGGGCCGGGGTGGGTGCGAAGATGTCCGCCAAGTCCAGGATGGAGGACTGTGAAGGGGAGAGGCAGCCATGGCTCAGAGGAGGGCGGGGCATGGGGGAAGGGTGGGCCCTGACCTGTCATCCTGACTAGCTCATTCTCTCCTTCGTGCATTCCATAAACATCTAGTAATTATCCCTCGTCTCTGCACAGTGCTTTCCAGTTTATATTTCCTCATCCACTTAGTGCCTGATTTTCCTAACGACCCTGTGTAGGAGATACAGAAAGTGGTGATGTGCCCATTTGACAGATGTGCTAGCTAAGGCCCAGAGAGAGGTAATAATTTGCCTAAAGTCAGCTAGGGAGAGGCAGAGCTGGGTTAGAACCCAGGCCTTCCTCAGCTGTCCAGGTCCTCAGCCCATCAGTGGCAAGGCAGGTTTTATGATGAGCCTACCTCTGTTAGTCAGCATCTAAATGAAACTGGCCATAGTGAACATGGGCAGGAAGGGGACAGAGACACCACAGGGGTAGTATAGATAACTTCGGAGGGGGGCCTTGCTCCCAGAAGCTACCTGCTTCCCTCTCTTGGAAAGCATGCATATGAGCCCAGGATGTTTTCAGCACCATATGCCTGAGTCGTCCTCCAGTCTTGGTCTACAGCATCACATAATCCTAGCATGTCAGAGCTAGAAATGTTTAATAAGACTACTGTACAGAGGAGGAAACTGAGGCCAAGATAATGATATGCCCTGACTCATAAAGTGGCGGCAAATCCAGAACCCAACTCCAGGGGTCTCGGATAAGGATTCTTTGCATCCTACTTTGCCATCACCTCGGTCACCAGCCTATGCAGTATGGGACCAGTTGTACTCCCCCATTCCATTTTCATTTGAATAAACATTTAAGTAGTGCCTACTGTATACCAAGCACTGTTCTGCACTTTACAAATATAAACTCAGTTCACGTCCCAGACTCTGCCAGCCCACGCACCCCAGTCCCTTCCCTACCTGGCTGGTTTTCAGCTTCTCCTTCTCTTTCTCTTCTCTCTCAAGTTCTCTGTCCCGCCGAGGGCAGACTGTAGCCCCAGCACCATTGGACATGGGAGAGTCATCTCCCCGCCAGGACCTCACCTCCTGCAGAAGGCACAGAAGGAGTGAGGAGAGCATGGGCAGCCCAGGTTGAACTCGAGGGGACCTGAGCTGAGTCGAGGGGAGTGCAGGGCGGGAGGCTGCCTGGCGAGAGAGGTTAGGCACAGCAGGACCACCAAATAAAGCGGGAGGAGCCTGGTTAGTGCCAATTTAGCACCTTCACCATCACCAGCACAGAGGCTTGGCCCACTACCTTCTCATGCTCCTGCTGGCTCAGACGCAGAGCCAGCTGCAGCTGCAGGTCCTCATCCCTGTGGGAGGCTGGGGGGACTGGCTGTGAGGGAGGAAGAGAGAAGTGAACTTGGCCCAGCACTCCCACTCCTGAATAGGAGAAAGGGGCATGGAGAGAGAAATGCCCACCCCAGACAGCCATATAGGTGTGGCCTTCTCCCTGTCCAGATCTGAGATGCCGTTTAATCAAGGAGATAGATCCTTTTCTTCTGGGTTCCCTGAGTCTCCCCAAGTCCTGCTATGTGAGGCCCAGCTGCATCCTGCCCAGTCTACCTGAATCCACAGAAGTGATAGCAGAAAGAATATTAACATAGGGGCTGTCCCCACCCCCCAAAAGGATAGCCGATGGGGGTTGTGGGAGTAGGGGTGGTAGCAGCATGTCTCTGTCTCCTAGGAATGTGTTTGTCAGCACACTCATTCCTTTCCCCTCCATGAGGCAACAGCAGGCCCATATGACACTCAGCTACCTCCAACCACACTACACACACACTGTCCTTTCCAGGCCTAACCAGAGAGGACTGAAGGCAGGGAGGTAGTCCCTATGGGACAATCCTAGGCACACAGACAGGCCCCGTGCTGTCCTTGCGAGCAAGACTAGGGCTTTGGGGCCCAGAGGGGAGCCTAAGAGTCAGGGTGTGGCACATCTAGTCACTTCTCCTTCCTCCTTCAGTCTCCTCTCCATGCCACCCCCGGCCCAGCTGTGGGACCTCCTGGGTTGCCCCAGGAAGGGGCCTCACCTTCTCAGCCTCCTCTCGGCTCATGGCCAGGGCCAGCTGCAGCTGCAGCTCCTCTTCTCCTGACGTCTGGGGCCGGGCCTGCTCCAGGTCTGAGGTGTAACGAGGGGATGAGGAGGAAGCTGCAATGACCATCATGGCTTCTGTAACCACACAGGTGCCCACAGGCTCCCACACCCCCATCTCCTCCAGGAGGCCAAGGCTCAGAGAGGAAAACTGAAGGGAAGAGAACAACAGGCAGCCGAGGGCCCCAGGGGCCAGGCCATGTGCTTAGCACTTTCTATAAGGTTTCCCATTCCACCATGATAAGGATTCTAATCCCTCCTTTACAGACCCACGAACAGCTCTGAGGGGTTCCTGGCCAGGGTCCTGCATCAAGACTTAAACCCATGTCACCTGACTCTAGCCCCTGACTCTTCTAGCTGGGCCCCCTCCAGCCTGGGATCCAGTAGGGTAAGAGGGCGAGAGGCTCAAATAATCAAGGTCCCAGCTCTCACAGCCCACAGCACTGTCAAGTGCTTTATGAATGGAGGGTCATTCCCTCAGATCAGGGAAGCCCCCATCGGGGTGGGGAGGAGAGTCAAGAACTGCTCATCAGCTGTCCCTATGTTCTAGAACAGGTCCCTCAAGTTGGGGGATTATGGGAAATGCACCGTGTGCCATGTGTCTAGGTGCAGGGCTGAGGGCATTCCTGGGCCTGGTCTCTTGAATTCTCACATCAAACAATCAAAGTAGATATGATCATCCCTACTTTATAGAAGAGGAAACTGAGGTCAGAGAGGTGGTTGTCCAGATCACACAGCCTGGGAGGGGCAGAGTGAGCAATGCTGCTGGACTCCTATGCCTCCACCACCGCACTGTCCTACCTGACAGAGAATTAACAGTAATAATAACGAACGTATAATGATATTATTGTTTATGCTAACTGGTTGAGCTCCTACTATGTGCAGGGCATAGCGCCTCAAACTTTACATTCCTTATCTCACTGAATCCTCATGACATTCCTCTGAGGTTGTAGAGCCAGGATTGGAACTCAGGCTGCATCCCCGCCCCCAGCCACACCTCTAGACTCACTCACAGTTGTAGGAGGATGGGGAACCCTTGGAGCGGCTGTAGTCCTCGCCATGGCGACGGCTGAAGCCCAGCTGTCCGCTGCCTATGGCCATGCCTTCCAGTGCCATACGCTCCTTGGTCTTCAGGGCGTTGGTCCGCTCCTGCCGGAGGCGCTCCTCATCCGTGAGCAGAGCCATCACTTGCCTGACCTTCTCACGCACATTGACTCCCTGGTCTTTGCCATCACGGTCGATGTACTGGAAGTCCTTGAGTGTCTGGATGGTGAAGACGTTCTCGCGGCACTGGTGGGCCACTCGCTCTGAGCCTGTCTTGAGCAGGTAGTCCAGCAGCGTTAGCGCCTTGTACACATGCCTCCAGTTCTTGCCGCTGTCATTAAGCCGCCGCCACAGCATGCCCATGACCTCAGCAAAGGCCACCGTGTTGAAGGTCAGGTCGGCAATTTCCGACATGAGCGAGCTGGGCGGGCCCCAGGGGTCATTGCTGGTTGCCTCTCGCACCTTGATCTCCGCCTCGGAGTAGTTGTGTACGATGTTTTTCACCTGGCGCCGCAGCGCTGAGGTCGTCATGGCTGGGGACTTGGAGATGGGCGCCTCCCGCCCCAGCCGGAGGTGGAGGGCTGAGGGCCACCGTCTCGAGGTCACGATTTCCAATGATGGGCCGCCGTGCTTTCAGCAGGGCGGCTGCGTCCTTGGGTTCTACATGGGTCTAAGGAAGAGAGGGTCTGGAACTCAGGGGAAATGGCCCACCTCAGTGGCCACTCAGTGACCAACCTAAGGCCTGACCAGGGCATCCCCTCTGCAAGGAATAGCCTTCAGCAGGCATTTTTTATTTTTCTTATTTTACTTATCATTCAGTGGGCACTTCTAGCTTTGCATGCTCATTTATCATCATCATCGCACTATAAAGACGCTATTATTATTATTATCTCCATTCGCAGAGAGGAAAGGGAAGTTTAGGGAAGGGTTAAATGGCTTGTCCAAGATCACAGAGCCGGTAAGTAAGGAGCCAGGATTAACTCGGCCCTCACACCCTACAGTCCTTGCCCTTAGTAAGGGACACCACGATGACCTCCAGCAAGGCCTACTTGACTAGCTTCTGCTTGGCTACCTCTCCTCTTTCTGCCAGGATCTAGCTTAAAACCTATCCTTCGTAACTTTCTCAGGCCTCGCTTTCTTCTCTTCTCATATTGTTAATTTTGTAACTTGATTCATTCAATGCCTGTTTCCTGGGGCTTCCTCTGAGCCAGGCACTATGGCAGGCACAGGGCACAAGTCCTGGTCCATCCAAGTCCAGTTGAAAGGGTACAGACAATCACAGCCCAGCATGGGGGTACAGAGGAAAATCAGGGGAGAGTTTCCAGAGGAGGTGACAGCTGAAGTGAGATCACAGATCAAAGGAAAGGGAGAGGAGGAATGAGCCAGCAAGTCTAGGAAGGGCAGCTTAGAAGAAATGCTGTGAGCTGGGCCAGGTGAGAGAGGAAGGAGCACTGGGGGAGGCTGCCTCTCAGACAGATCTAGCCACTACCACCAGTTATACAAACAAGAGCACTGAGGCCGGAGAGGGGATGTGGCCTGCTCACTCACTGTGTAGGTGGCAGAATTGGGACTAACACCTAGGTCTACAGACAACTAATTCAATACTTATTTTCAGTGTCACCGGTTTCATAATTAATTCATCTGATTGCTTCACTGCCTCAGCCCCTTCTCAGCCAGAATGTAAGCTCCCTACAGGCAAGGCCAGTCTGGGCTCCCCAAGCCCCCAAAGCCCAGGACACGTGGCAGGCCTCTGACACCTCACCTGCGGGGTGATTAGGACCAGCCCGATGCCCTCCCCACAGCTGCAGGACCAGGCCATCTGCTGAAAGCAAACCCAGGCCAAAGACAGAGAAGTGTTCTCCCAGGGCCCTACCAGAAACCCAAATTGCAGTTCCCCTGCCATCACCATTCCTTCGGTAGGGGCACACACACACACACACACACACACACACACACACACACACACACGCTGGCTGGACCTGCGGAGCCTCCGCTTCCCCCACCAGCACCAGCACCCAGTGACTGCCCCACTCACCTCTACCCTGAGACTCAGCAGGAGTCAGGAGTTTGTCCTGCCCCTCATTCCCCAAATTCGACTCTCCCTCCACCCAGTTCTGCCAACACCAACACAGGGCTCAGTTCAAAGTGGCTGGCCCGCAGGCCTCCGCAGTTTTTTTCAGAGCTCAGGTGCCTGCGAGAGCTTTGCCCAGACTTGCCTCCTGTGGGGGTCCCATGGGAGACCCGGAGAAATGGACAGTGCTGGCCGAAAGTGCTGCCTACCTGCTGTCTGCTGTCTTTCTGTCCAGCTAGTTGCAGGCGTTCTGTGGGGATGCCACAATCAATACTTGTTTAACTCCTGCCCTCCCCCTCACTAGTGACTCAGATCTATCTTTACGTCTCTAACCAGTGGGCTGGAGGGTGACAAGAGTCAAGATGAGAAATAATTGTGCCCCAAAGCCTTCCCAGAGTGCACATCCCTCCCAGTGCTGGCCACTGAAACCAGCAGAACCAGTCAGGCATCGTGACTCCAGTAGGAGCTCTACCTGGCCCTCCAGCCAATCTGGGGTAGTGGGAGGGGCCCTCAGTGTGGGCCCTGTGGCCCTGCCTGGACTTTTCTCCTGGAAGGTGGGCATGGAGAAGCCTTCTCTGCACAGTTCTACCATAGCTGGGGAAAGGGAGGGATCAGAAACACCTAAGAGGACAAGAAAGAGAGGAAGAGGGGGCAGGGTGAGGCCCAGGGAGCATGGAGGGGAGGGAGGTAGAAAGGAAGGAACGCAGGAGGGAGCGGCTGGGAGTGCTGCCAGTGGTGTTACAAGCAAAGGGTTTTACTGAACACAATATGCCCAGGAATAAAAGGGACTGAAACAGAACCCAGCAGCCGATAAGGCGGCAGCGGCAGTGGCAGCGGCAGCCCAGGCAGTTGAGTATGGAATTACTGCAGTGACC
Organism: Pteropus vampyrus; assembly: GCF_000151845.1. Classification (NCBI taxonomy): domain Eukaryota; kingdom Metazoa; phylum Chordata; class Mammalia; order Chiroptera; family Pteropodidae; genus Pteropus; species Pteropus vampyrus. Next base: position 5,080,635 of record NW_011888885.1, read on the forward strand.
TTGAGCCAGACCCTGTCAGGTGGAGGGAAGGACACTGAGAAGGCAGGGCCTGAGAGGCCAATTCAGAGATGGGGGAGAAAACCGGAGAGACAGGAGGGCATGGGTGCCGGAGGGAGGAATCTGCTAGAGGGGATGAGAGAAGAGCCAGCAGGGGCTGGGACTGGCTGGGTATCGGCACTCTCCTAAGGAGAACTTTACAGAGGGGAGGGGGCTGTTTTCCTCAGGGCCCAGAGGACTGGGGGAACTGTCAGGACTAAGGAAGCAGATGGTGTCCTCAGAGTGGGGGTTCAGGGAGATAGAAAGAAACCGGATGTGTCAAGTCAAAAGTCTGTGCATGTCTCTCCCATCCTCTGCTAAGGTGGGCTCCAGCACCTGCCCTCCACCCCCATCAGGTCCGGCAGGAACAGTGGGGTGTGGCAGTGCCCTAACTCTTGCTGTTGAAGGGACAGGGGAGTGCACTCTGGCTCTAAGCTTATGTCATCCCTAAGGTAGATATCCGATGAGGGCACTAGAGTGGGTGGGGGGCTGCCCTGAGGCTAGGGGTGAATCAGGGGCTGAGAAGAAGGGGTCTGTAGAGATGGGCAGGAGTCTGTGGGGAATGCCACTAAAGATGCTGGTCCCAGGTTAGGAAGCAAGCCCCCAGTCTTCCTTCCAGGGGGCAGCAGGGAGGGGCTGCAGGCAAGAGGGGCACTTGAGGCAATAAGCCCAGTCTACCTCCCTGCCCTCCTCTCCCCTCTCCCTGGGAACCTGGAAGGGAGATTAAGCCCCAAGCCTTTCATGCTGAGCGCACCACCACCACCAGGGAGGGGCCAGCTTACCTCCGGTGCAGGCTCCCTTGGCCCCAGACCCAGGACCAGGAACAACCTCTGCAGTGGCCCTCCGACCTGTGCAGAACTGGGACGGCACAGCTGCGGGAGTGCCCCCAGAGCCATCCACCACAAACCCTCTCCCAGGAGGTGTAGTCCCCTCCAAAGGGCGGCGGCAGGGTCCCCGAACAGGCTGTAGCTCTGCCTCTTGTCCACGGGTCTCCTGGATGCCCAGCCAGCAGGCAGCACTCGGGAGGAAAGTTGCTCAGCTGGCCGGGCAGGTCTGCCTCAGCAGTAACAGGACACAGGAGGAAGCGCAGGGCGTGTTAACCCCTTCCTGCTGGCCAGGCAGGCCGCACCTTCAGAGGTGGGAGGCTTGCCTACAGGCTGTCCCCAGGAGGTGCACATCCAGAGCCAAGCCAGAGCCTGTTTGGGTAGCCCGCTCCCACCCTGCAGTGAGTTAACCCTTCCTCTGCCTCTTCAACAGGAAACAGGGCCACAGGGCTTCAACACCCACCCCACCCCTCCCCTTCCCCCAGGAGGACCATTCCCCGGGGCTGGCGGTTTGGTGGAGTCACTGCCTTCTGTGGGCTCCCAGCTGGCCACCCTGACAGGGGCATCAGGACCGAAGGCTCAGCCCCCTCTCTGCTTCTCCAACACAAAGTGCTCTGCTCTTTCCAAACCTCCTCCCATCTCAACTGAAGGATGCTTAAGGCCCATGAGGTCCTTATCAGAGGCACCAAATGCAAAACCAGATGGGTAGAAGACTGTGGCCACTCCCCTAGTCTCCCACCCACACTTCTGCTCCGTCAGCACTTAAGGCAATAAGCCCACCATTAGCAAAGTTCTTCAAACTCTGGGAGCCTGGAGCTCACTCCACACAGGAAGTCTGGCCCAGAATGACAATTGCTGACAGAGAACGATTATGGTACTGAGTTTGAGCTGACAGTACCTTTCTTTCCAAAAGCTATCTCTTACCCACTTCATATTTCTCTGAGCGAGGGAAGGGGCATAAAGTCCAGAGACTGGTTTTATAAGGCATAAAAATGGCTCAAGGAAGTCAGATGGTTTGATGTGAGGAGGGGGATGACAGACTGGAATCCAAACTAATAACCTCTGGCTGAGGACAAAGGGATCCATCCTCTAGAGGTTAAGAGTGTCATGAGCATGATTCTCAGACACGGACAGGGCCCTTGGACCCCAACTGAAGTGAGAAGATCTCAGGGAGCCAGGTCCCATAGGGTCTAGTTATCCTTGTCTCATACTTTGTCATACTTGGTGATGACACTTGGAAAAGACCTGGCTCCAGGAAGCAGGGCCCCGAAAGTGTGGGCCAAAGAAGGCCAAAGGCAGGAACTGTGAAGGGTGATGCTATTGGTTCTGTCACCTGATTCATTCCTCGTCCTGGTACCAGTTGCTCTTCAGTTCATTATCCCATACATCACTTCCCCGAGTGTGTTTCTCTCTCCTGCCAGATGACTCTAGGAACTGGGACAGGGTGGTGGGGGGGGGGGAACCGAAGGCAAGGGGGAAAAGGGGGGACCTGGGTTATGAGCTGACCTCATCAAAAGCTGGTATTCAAGACACAAGTCATAATGGAAATGGTAGGAACCTGAAGGTTCTTTATTTGTTTGTTAACCAGTTACCCAGAAGGCTGCTTGGACACACGAGTTATGTGCAAAGACGGAAAGACTCCTCAACATTCTTTATGGGGCTGAGCTCGTCAGCCAAGGCCATCAGGTCAGTCACCAGGGTGTCCAGCAGCTCGTACACCTGGAAGAATGGGATGAACATCACCGGCAAAGGTTTGCTCTGTGCAAGCACCTACACAAGGGAGCATCCATTGTGCTACAAGGGTGGACATATCTACACCGCAGAGAACAGCTGGAAAGGGGATAAAACCAAAGTGGTGAGAGTTTCTGTAGAACTTTTGTTTTTGCAAATAGTTTTATTTTTCAAACCAGTCTGAGGAGGTAATCCTGCACTGGCCCCTAGGACATATGGGGACATTAGAGCCCACCATGGTTAAAGGGGCAATTCCAGGGAGGCCAGAGAGCAGTGCCCACTTAGCCCCTTGGGGTGGCCCAAATCTACTCTGGCCTCATGGAGGCCAACTTTCCTTCCTGTAAGATTACAGATCCACATACTGAAATATCTCCAAGACTGTGCCTTCAATGGGGCTGGACCACACAAACCTTGGCAAGTTGATTCTTAACTCCAGGAAGCCAAAGAAGAGTCCACTGCATGAGTCCTCAGAGCCCTATAATTACTTTCGAGACCCCACTGACCCTCAGAAATCTCAGTGATGTTACCAGCAGTCAATGAAGCTTCTAATCGAATGAGATCCAGTGTTACCACAATGCATGATGTAATCCCAGCTGCCCAGCTGTCCACGCCGGAGGAAGACAAAGCCTCACCACTAGACTGGCCTCGCCCTTAGACCTCCTCTCCAAAACAAATAGCAACGATAACACAACACCTGGGTGAGTTTCTAAGGACCTACTGCTTAGGAATTCATCATTATGAAGTCTTTCCAGTGCTTCAAAATCCTTATACTTGCTGGAAATCCACTCCACATGGTGTTAGATGGTGTTAGATGCCAAGATGCATCTAACACAGAGTGGAAGCAGGAGCAGCAGAAAGGGAAGGGCTTCAGCTCTGTTCCCCTAATCTATTTTCCAAACGGCAGCCAGAGTGATTTTCTAAAGCACAAGTCAAGACCATGTCACCCCTCTATTCAAAACCAGGGATTATGACTTCTTGTTTCACTCAGAAAAACCCCAAGTCCTCACATTGCCTACGAAGCCCCACACATGGCCTATTCCCTCTCGGTAGTCTCTCTGCCCTCTGTTCTGGCTACTCCCTCTTCTGCCTTAGTTGCTCCCTCGCCCTAGGGCACTCTTCCTCAGGGGTCCACATGGCCACCCCTCACCTCCCTTCAAGTCTCTGATGTCACCTTCTCGATGAGGCCCACCTGCCTTACCTGGGCCTTCCCCGACCCCGTGGCTCTGGTCTCTCTTTTCCTCAGTGCTCATCGCCTAATATACCCGACGCGTTACTTATTCACGAAGTCTGTCTCACACACTGGGATGCCCTTCACGAGGGCCGCTCTGTTTCTATCGTGAATGCAGTAGGAGCTGATCCTTTGTGGAACAAGTGGGATGAATGAGGGAGTGCAGGGCAAGTAGGGGTGAGAGGAGGGCCGAGTGCCCAGGCTCTGCCCTCACCTGTGTGTACAGCCTCTGAGTGTATTTCTCCATGACCAGGGGGTCCATGGGTTCCTGAAAAGGGGTGGTGCTTTCAGGGATAGGGTCTTCCAAGGAAAACCTGTCCCGACTGAAAGACTTCACGAGTTTCTTGTCGTCCTTTGCCTTGTGCTTCTTGCTGTTTAAACGGTCCTGCTTGGAGAGATAAAACACACACAGCCTTCAATAGCTCCCGAGGGAGGTCACCGGAGTGACCGCCTGCCTTCTGCAGCCCCTGGTGCCCTGCCCGGCCCACCCCGGGCTGGACCGTGTCCCAGCATGCCTCTTTCCCTGGCAGCTTGGCTTTTTTGTCTTCTCTGTCTTTGATTCCCAGCTGCTTCTTTTCCTGGGCTGCCCCTCTCCGGTCCTCCTTGCCGACTCTTGCGGACGTCACCTTTATTTCCATGACAGGAAGTGATTTTTGATCTAAGGAAGGTGAATAGAAGGCAATGTGGCCTGTGGCTTAGCTGAGCCCACAGGGAGGAGTTGGGAAGAGCAAAGCGCTGTCAGCAGTTCTGAGAGAATTCGCATGGACCAAGTAGAGTCTTTGGCTCAGGTACGTGATCTCGTGATCTGATCTCGTAGGGACCGCGAGCCAGGGGCAAGAGGCCTGATTCTAGACCCAGCTCTGTCAGCCCCCTAAGTCTGGCACAGACAAGTCATTTAACCTCTCCGAGACTCCACCTATACGATGAGGGGACTGAACTAAGGTGATCACTAAGGTCACTTTTGGGTCCCAAATCCTGGCAGCAGATAAAACGGTAGCAGGGCCTACTCTATATATCAGCCTCATGGAGGTTCCCACCGGAAGGGTGTGAAAGGTTGAGTCTCCACTGCTATCTGGGCAGAGGTATAAGGAAGACTACGTGGAGACATGGCTGCACAGTGTCTGACCTTGCTCTTCTGGCACGTCCAAATAGATGGTCTCCTTCTCAGGCAGGCCCAACAGAGCCCTCAGCCACAGGGAATGGCTCACCATGCTGTCAATCACATCCCGCCACAGCTGCAAACTAGAGGGCAAGACATACTGGAGAAAAGGGAGAAAAGCCATCACGCCTCATTTGCCCTGGAATCTGCAGAGCTTGGATCCTTCCAAGACACCGGTGCCAGGCCAGGCACTGCCATAGAAACGCCACAACCCCATCCAGCCAGCATCCTCGTCTGCACCTGTGCAAGCGCTCAGGTGGGAATCTGGCTTCTTTTGGGTGGCAGCCAAGAAAAAGTCACCCAGGCCTATCCAAGCTTGAAACTGGACCTTGCACAAGATCTCCAGCATGAGGCTCCCTGGTATGTT
>NW_011888885.1:5088149-5134985 GCF_000151845.1 Pteropus vampyrus
CCCCAAACATCTTTGTTCCCTAAAAGAGGCTGTAAGGACCCCAAGGAAGGGCCAGTTCTAGAAAAGTTGCTCCTTCATAGGGCCAAGAGGTCACATAGTCAGCATTTCCTACAGACTAGGAAGAAGGGAAAAGGGCCAGGGGCCACACGGTTTGGGCCTGAGAATGTGACTTAGCCATACAGTCAGTATCACAGAAACAGGGGAACAGCATCTCCACAGAGAGGTCAGGCCTATGGTCACAAGTAAAGCAGATACGGCATTTGTCCAAACTACCTCTGATTAGCACAGGTTGAACTCCAGCTGAAGTAGCTCTGGCTAGTGAATAAAAAAGCCTGGCTTTCCACAGAGTCACACAGAGCACAGCACCAGGTAGCCAGGGTCTGGATCTGACTGGAGGGGCAGAGCCCCAATTCCCACCTCATACTCACTCCTGGGTGCCACCCTATTGGTTAAATTGTTCTCTCTAGTTTTGCCTGGTTTTGAAGTCCTGCCAGTTAAATGCAACTCCACTGGTTGGTACCAGACAGCAGTGAACAAATACAGCACCAGGACACGACATCATTCATTATATGTACTCAAATACATACTTCCCCACAGGCTGCATCTTAAGGCCTAGTCTCATCTCTTTCTGGCGGTGGGAGACATGCATGGCGGAGCTCAAAGCTGCCCCTCCTCTCATCTGCCCACCCATCTTTTCCAACACAAAGCTCTGAAAAGTGTCTGTTGAGCAAGAGTATCTGGCAGAAACAAGAGCTCTATAGGCAGTGCCAGGAAGCTCACCAGGGTAACCTATCTGGTATCCACAGGGGCCAAGATCCTGAGTTCCTTACCTCCAGTAATTTCCTCTCACTCCTAAAAATATCCTGGGCCAGGGAGACTGCGTAGAGATTGACCTGCAGGACAGCACCTCCCAACAGGGTGGGGTGGGTTCCAAACTCCCAACATTCCCTGAAGATCCCAGCATTCAAAGATTTGAAGAAGAAGGTAAAGGTTTTAGTTTCTCCAGGCAGAATCACACCTGAGAGGGATAGAGATGGAGGTTTTCAATAAAGAGAAGCTGGCCGAGCCCCAAACCTGCATGTCTAAAGTTAACTGAGCCCTAAGCCCATGCAGTTACATTTAACCGAGCCCCAGGTAAGGTAACCAATTGCTCTGGTTCGTCCAGGACTAAGGTGTTTTTAGGATGTGAGACTTATGGTGCTAAAACTAGGAAAGTCCCAGGCAAACAGGGACAGTTGGTTGTCTTAGCCTCAGGCCTGTGCCTATAGGTAACTGAACCCCTAGAATGCCTCTGCTCCCTGGTAGCTCACCTATCTGTATTCTAAAGAGTTCCACTCTTCCCCCAACAGACATGAATAGTTGGGAGATGACACATGCCACAGAAGAAACTGTGGATGGGGAACGAGGCAGGGAAGTGGAGCTGGCCATTAGCTAGACATGGCTTCTCAGACATCAAGGACGAGAGCTGTGAGCAATGCCACTTCTGCCAGGTACCTTCCCGATTGTTAAAGTAGAACCGCTCCATCCTGTTTCTCTTCAGCTCCTGGAAAGAGTCCAGCTGGGACCGCCGCCGCCAGTCATACAAAATGGCCACTGTGCCATTATTGACCACAGTCAGTTCTGAAGATGTTTTCTGCCCTTCTAGAGTTTCGAAGGTCAAGCGGACAGCAATTCCAATGTGCTTCTGAGGAAGGAGGAAGTATGAGAAACGTCCTTGGGGGAGGCCCTGGCCTAGGGTGACCAACTCATCCTGGTGTGCCCAGGACTTTTCCAGGTTTGGCACTGAAAGTCTCATGTCCCAGGCCTCCAGGGCCTGGCTGCTCTCAGACAGATTGGTGTCACACCCCGATAGTGGCTATCTCTGAGGTGCCATCAACCGTAATAAGAGATAAAGCAGATTTTATATCTGATGACCATTTCTGCTCCTTAGCACCTGAAGAATATTTTAGAGCCTTCTTAAAGCCACACCTGTTTGAGAAGATTTGCTTTTTACATGATTGGGGCTAGGTACAAACTGAGTGGCTTGTGACACTCTCTTTTCAGCCTTGTGATTTTATTCTGGCTCAAGTTAGCATTGCTGTTACCATTTTCAGACATGCTGAATGCATGACCAGATAGGAGACTGCAAGCTCCTTGTGACTGCCACAGTCACCTTGGGACTGCACCCGAGGGACACCCATCCAGCAGGTGGGTGAGGGTGAAGGCAGGCTTACCTTGTCCTGTGGGTTACTGCTTCTGATCCAGCAAGCTGGCTTCCCACAGAATAGCAAAGAAGGGCCAAGAATAGGCATGGGAGCCGTATCAGGGTAATCGGTCAATAAGTCTCTGTAATAAAAATCAATGACATATTTTTTTCTGAGGCTGCCACAGTCTCGCCACATGGAGCCACAGAAATGGTTGTCAGCAAGTCTGGAGAGGTGCCTGGCTCTGCCCCCCAATGGAATATCATCAGCTCCACTTGAGCTCAGCTTTGTCCTGCTCTATTCCTGTAGGAGGAAGAGTCTTGGACATACACAGACTCTTCTTGCAGAGCCACTCAGTGTACACAGCCCTGGGAAAGTCTGGAGAGGCCCCACTTACCCAGCGAAGGACTGTCTGGGAGCCCCCCATTAGGAGTTGGTTGCTGGGAGGGAACAGATGTCCAGAGAGAAGCTGGCACATGTTTTGGAATGGGCTAGAAAAGGGGGTGGCAGCCACTAGCGAGAGGTTGTGATGGAGGCATCCTGATTTCAGGGAGGGATGCCTGCCTTTAATACTGTGGGCACTGGGGGGAGCCCCACCTTCCAATCTTTCTCCCGAGGGTCCAGGTCCAACTCACAAGCTTATCGTGTCTCCAGAAGAACTTTTCTGGCTCCTTTCAAACCCTGGAAAGTCTTCCACTATAACAGCTGAGAAAGGTTGCCCTCTGCCCACCACCTCCAGGCCATCAATATCCTTACAGAAACCAAGAAAGGAAAGATTAGCTGAAGATGAGCGCCACCCTAAGGGGCTTCAGATTGGGCACGGAGGCATTACCAACCTGCTGGCTAAAATCCAGCTCTGCCATGATGCTCTGCAGCTCCTTGCGTCGGTAGATCAGAAACAGACTCCGATCCCAGGTGTAGCGGTACCAAGCGTCCTTCTGGTCCAACAATCCTAGAGCAGGGTCAAGGACCCTCAGCACAGGCTGCTGCCATGCCCCTTCCCCACTCAACCTAAATGGCTCTGAATATACTCATCTCAGCACCATTTCTGGGAAAGGGGAAAATACAGCTGCCCTGTGCAGCTGGGCTGCACCTCTTCTATAACTGTCTCACTGAAGAGGAAACCGGACCTCCACAGGGCTATGGGACCTGATCCCAGGTCAGTCTCCCACCAGGGCCGTGCTGTCCCACATCCACATCAGTTACAAGCTGCCCCGCTCCTCACCCATCTCTGCCTGGATAGAGTGCGGCTTCCTGACATGAGTGATTGGTTCCAGAAGGCCACGCTGAGTTTTCGTCTTCGTCATTACCAGACCCGTCATTTCATCTCCCAAGTATTCCAGCCGACTCCAGAACCCTCTGGTCTCCTCACAGCACTGGCAAGGAAGGGCAGATGAGTCAGATCACCTGGACACCTTGGAGAGAGGCTGACAGGGGGGCCGGGAGACAAGAGCACCGCAGGCTACAGATGCTTGCTCTGGGGGATTCGTTGCTGCCAAGGACGAAGCACCCACTTTCTTGTTTTCAGGATACCCTGTTGTAGCCTTTACCCGGTCTCAGACAGACAGTGTGGGTGATGGAGGTGCTGTGCTAACATACCAGATACAACACGGTGCCCTGGGTCATCCAAAAGCATGAGCTTAGCTTTTAGGAGAGAACACTAAGACTATTGTAATAACACAGTGCCTGTGCTATCTTTCTCCTCAGATTAACTACCAGTGACCACCATAGGCTAAATTACTTAACTGACCAGTCTCTGTTAATAGGACCAACAATAGGACCAATAATATAATTTAGTAAAGGGCTCGAGGGCTTAACAATGCTTTGCGATGGATAGATTTGTCTTGTCCCCAACTGTGCAAACTGAGGCAGACATCCCTGTGTCCAGACCCCCTCCTCATAGGGCACCTGGGAATGCTGTCCTCACCTTCCCATCATGCTGTGTTGGAAGTGTTCGGTCAATGAGCTCCCGTTCCTCCTGGATCTGTCTGTAGGTCTCCCCGATGTGCATCAGCAGCTGGCTGACAGGCTTCTTCAGGCGTTCTAGAGAAAGAGAGAGCCAAGAATGCAGCCCCTTTACCAAATCAGAACAAACAAACTCAGCACTAGGCACTGGTCAGCCTCACCCCTGGGCTAATTTCAGAACCCACTAAGAGCAAGAAGCACTGGTAGTGAATGGCACAAATATGTTCAGCCTAAATCCAGGCTCTGGACAGGTGGAGGGAGAGAAAACAAACAGCAGCAGAGCCTGGATGTCGGATGAGGTACGGTGGGAGTCCCATACACCTGCTCACCACTGAGAGCTTCCTGCTGTCTCTTCCGCAGGGTTAGGTTGCGCTGCCAGTTTTTCAGAAAGTTGTGCTGAGGAGGTGGGGACCAGGGCTGTGCCTTCTCCTCTTCTGGGGATTTCTGCTTCTGCTCTTCTGTAGCTGAGATGAAGTTCATCAGACAGGGCGGGGTGTGTATCAGCTCGGCTAACTGAAAAGTACAGCATATGTGTGTGGAGGGTGGCAAGAAGGCACTAAACGGGCAGAGCAGAGATTTCTTCAGGCCTAAATCCCTGATGTCCTCCTACTCTGTTGAAGATCCTTCCTCTTCAGGACCCAAAGGTAGTGAGCGGCGGAAAAATCACAGAACCAGGCTGCCTGGGAAACTAATCAGACCCCTCTCCCCCAGAATGGGGACCTCTATTCTAAGATTGTGGTCAAAATCTTTCCATGAGTCTGTTCTCCTTACAACTGTTGTTAATTGACACCTTCACTGGCAGGATGATGGAGACATTTTTATGTGACTCCAGGCCTCTTAGCACCTGACCAATCAGAGAGTCTTTGCCTGGAACCAGAGAAGCAAAGAAAGAGAGAGAGAGAGAGAGAGAGAGAGAGAGAGAGAGAGAGAGAGCGCGCAGCATTGCAGGATGGGAAAGACAGTAAGACAGGCCGACTATTCATGTGGCCCCAGGAGCGGGGCTCTAGCATGTGGACATAGGAGGAGAAAAGGCCAATCTTTGGAGAAGGGAAAATGCAGCCGGTGCACAGAGGAGCAGAGGGCAGCGAGGGAGCGTGGGCCCGGAGCCCCGATGCCTTTTTGGGTTCTCTGGCCAGACACATTCTTGCCTTTGGATTCCTCGAGGCACCTTTGTATCCTCATAGTGACTTCCTAACTTCAGCTGAAGCTAACTTAAGTTGGCTTCACTATTTCAGGGGGAAGGTCACTTATCACTTCAGACTCTGGGGCCCAGAGACTGGACTGTCTTTTTAACCCGGGGCCTGCTTGACTCTGCCGAGTGTGAGAATGAAATGACCAGTGACCTCTCTTGTCCCGGCAGCTCCGTGCAAACAAACCTGGGTGTTCCCTCGAGCAACTGCAATTCTCTTAAAGTCCTGGAGGCTCCCCAAGATGTGGTGGGACAGGATCTGGTCGCTGCCATGGAAATAGTCACCCGGACCTGGTGGGCAAAAGAGGAGCGAGAAAAACAAGCTGTAGCTAGCCGATGTAAACAATTCAAGGGGGCTACTTTCTGATGGAGACCCCGCTTTCTTTCAAGGCCGATCCATGAATTCAGAGACCCGGGCCAAAGCTGGGCATACCAGAGTAGTCCAGGGGCTTTGTGGTTGCATCTGGAGTAGCAGGATGTGCTACTAAGTGGCAGACCTTTCTCCTAGGATCCTTGGGTTTGGGTTTACGGATGATAAATTTCTGGGTAATGACAGGTTTATCTTCTGTTTCAGTAAAGCGAGGAATGTGTTGCTAAAAAGAAACAAAAGAGAGAATTCCAGAGATCAGGAGGAGGAAAAACACCACCCATCTCCTCTGTCCTAATTCTTCGTGGAATTCCTGAAGGCTGACAAATTTGTTTTTCCAGCTCTGTCCATATGTTCTGATGAGGAAATGCCCATGCGAGAGACATGAGACGTAATAACGTCCTGGAAGGAGAAAAAATAACATACCTCCAGACAGTTCAGGTGAGAAGTGGCTAACTCTTCCAGGTAAGGCATGGGGTTAGGGTTTAGCAGCTTTATCCACATCTGTAACTTTGCTTCTTAAACTCATTTTCCCTTCTGTGAAATAGGGATGATGGCCCTTGCCTCCATGGGAAGCAAGATGCCTCATCATCTCACTCCTCTGTGGTTCTAAATCTCAGGAATGTTAAAACAAACCATAAATTCCTTTAGATGCAAAAGTGAAAAGAACCGTGTTTTGGGTTCTCTGGCCAGACACATTCTTGCCTTTGGATTCCTCGAGGCACCTTTGTATCCTTATAGTGTCTTCCTAACTTCAGCTGAAGCTGAAGTTAGGAATTTCTATGGAATTAGACACTCCCTATGAGTAGAGATGGTGGACATGGTTGATGTTCGAGACCACACAGGCTGGGAGAGAAAAACTCCTGCAGGAAGGGATTCCTGGACTTCATCCTTACCTTCTTCAAGTCTTCCTTCTTAATGGCTAAGGCAAGAATGTCGTCTCCTTGTAGGACATTGCTAACAGGCTCAGTTTCTTCCTGAATGGGGGGTGTGGGCTGTTCAGATACCTTTGCCCGCTTCTTTTCTAAAGAGAAGCAGAAGATTACAAGTGCTATATGTATGTATTTATTTGACTCCATGGTCAGGGGCGGGCAGGGGAAGAGCTGGCCAACTGGATGGTCAGTAGAGGCTGCCAAGGTGGCCTGGGCAGTACTTGATTGGGGTGACAGGAGTTCTCTCTTCAAAGTTCCCCCTACCCGTTGCCCTTGGCCCACCACAGCAACTGAAGGTAGCCAGAATTGAGATCAGAAGATATTCCATTCCAGGCTGTGCTACTTATAAGCTGAACGACCTTGGATATATCACTTAACCTCTCGGCCTTAGTCTTCCCTTCTGTAAAAAGAGGAAGCTGGACTAAATCAGTGGTTCTCAAATAGTATTCAAATGTCTGCCTCAGAGTGTTCTGGGGAGTTTTACAATTATAGCTTTCTGGCTCCTGCGTGGAGTCAGGGCCTGGGGAATCGTATTTTTTAAACTTCCTAGGTCTTTCTAATGTCAATAGGTTGGGACGCCTGGACTAGATGCTTCCTCAGCTTTCTCCATTGCTGGCACTCATCCATTCTTCTGGGTGAAGGCATCAGGTTTTTTAAGACACTGCTTAAAATACAGATGCTCTGGAGGGAAGCAGAACATTCACAGCTGACCATTTATTTCATGTTCTTTCATTAAATAAATACTATTTAAGTATCTTCTATGTGCCAGGCACTGTGCTAGGCTCTGGGGACATAAAGCAAGAGATTCAGGCTTCAAAGAGCACACACCCATGGGTGACAAGGCTGTCAGGCTGAACTAGGGTTACTATGGGAGCAGCCAGGCTGGGGGGCCTAGCCCAGTGTGTGGGGTAGTCAGGGAAAGCTCTCTAAGGACATGATGTTTAAACTGAGAGCTGAAGAATGGAGAGAACATAGACAAGGGAAAGGGCTTGGGGAACAGGAGTAGCGTGAAGAGGCCTAGAGGCAAAAGAGGATGGTGCACACTCCTAGAACTCAAAGTATGAGTTTTTAAAATAGCTGGAGTGTAGTGAGGTGTGAGGTAGAAAGCAGTGCCTGAAAAAAGAAGTTGGAGCCATATCACAAAGAGCTTAGTGAGCCATGTAAAGGACTTCAATCTTCACGCCATGGGCCATCTCATGGCAAGGAATGGATTAGGGGGCGCGATCACTGAGGAGTCTACTACAGTAATAACACTGGTTGACGACAATGGCTTATGGAACTGGAAGAGAAGTGGAGAGATCTGAGCCTATTTCTCTCATGCGCCATGCCAGAGCATGGCATTGAGAACTCATTGTGCAGAAGCGAGTCATTCTCCAATGAGGAAACACTCTCTGCCTTCCTTCCAGAGGTGGGTTAACAGTTTCAAATGCATCTCATTTCTCTGGCTAGTAGACTCCTGTCTGCTGCCCTCTGGTTTAGAATGGTCTGATGTAAGGCCCTACAGAAAATAATCAAAAGAAAACTTTGAGTCCTGACTTCAGGAACTTTAAAACAGAACTTGGTTTTGTCCACTGCGTCTCACAGCACTCTAATTTTGCAGAAGCAGTATCACCAGAACATCAAAGCAAGTGTTTTGGTTACCCAAATCAAACTCTTTTTTTTTTTTTTTTTTTAGGAAATACCCACATAATTGGTGGCAAAACGAAACAAAATAAAAAAACAAACAAGCCTAAGCCAGAATCATTCCAAACATAACTCTAAATTCCGCCTATGGGCCAGAGTCCATCTCCTCAGCGATGGGGTCAGTGGAAACTCAGGAGCATCATCAACTTAACCGCATGGCTCTGGTCCCATCCATTGCCACGCATGGACATGCAGCCTTAGGTTTTGATTTCTACAGTCACTAAAACTGGTGGCAGCCCAAGAGACAATTGGTATCAGTTGAAAGTCTGCCTTTATAAACATTTTTGTATTATTTCTATTTTCTAGGATATCTTCTCCCTCTGCCCATCGCCTTGGCTGCTTCTACATCTTCTCAAGGGATTAAACATCTCCAGGTCTGAGCTTTTTACTTATGGGTGTATAATTACCACGGTGAATTTATAAACTTTCAACATTGCTGAAGATTTCTGAAATACTGAAACTCTGGTCTGAGGTTTTTTTTGAGAAGGTCATCTTAATATACAGTCAGGGAATGGTGTGTTCCAGAGTTAATAAAATATTCACAAAAATGATATGTACATTTTAAACTTCGAATCACCCTAGATGATTTGAATTTACCTAAATTTACCAAGCATCTTCTATGTGCTATAAACTACAGAGAAAATGGTATAAAAGGTTAAGATATGGCTCTTTCTCCTGAGGAATTGAAAAATGCAGCAGACATTAACATACACCAATTATAACATAAGAGCCTAAAATTAGTGGAACAGGCAATGGGTTTGGTTACACATCAAAGCAGGAGCAGATGGATGTGGATTATACAGTTTAGGGCTCTAACCAAAGGTTCAGAAGAGCAGTTGCAGGGGTCAGAGGCAGCTTCACAGGCCATTAGGCCTTGGAGGACAGGAAGACTTTGCACAGACGGAGCAGCAGACAGAGGTGTTCCAGGTGGGGTCACCGCTGGAGCAAAGGTGGAAGCAGGGCTGAGCATGACGTATGTGAGGCGTGGTGTCACAGAAGGCTTGTTGGGGAGGTGGGGGCGATATTGGGGATAAGAGGAAAACCAGGGCTTTGTAAAGTAAAGCTGAAGCATCTGATCTTCCTCTGTCGGCAGGAAGGAGGTTTGGTCCAGGAGAGTGAAATGAAAGCATTGCAGAGTGATTCATCCAGTCAGGGTAAGCCAGGTGGACTGGAGGGGCAGAGGCAAGTTGGGGAGACCAGGGAGGAAGGATAATCTCACGAGGGTCACTTCAGGACCTTCATGAAGACTCTACAGGGTCAAAGTGTATCTCACTACTGAGCCTGCAGAGGCCCAGCTATTTCCTGTTCTTTGGTCTGAAAACCCAAGCTGAGTGGGGCTCCTGGTGAGCACACGGCCGGCCGGCATTTCTCCCCTAATCTTGACAGCTGCAAGGTGGTCAGAGACCAGCCCCCTTGTATGGGGCAGTCAGGTGACACCTCTGCTGGAATTAAGTCAGGCAACTAGAAGCAAGGTATTCAGGTGGGGTAGGGTGGGGAGGGGGTTGGGGAGAGAAGACAGCTATAGAGGGACAAGAAACCTGGACTCTCTTGTTCTGCTCCTCGCTTCATTTAAATGTGATTCTTTTTTGTGTTGATTAAAGTCTTCAGGAAATTCTGACCTCAGGGTAGCGTTGGGGGAATGCAGGGATGGGCTGTTCCTACCAGGGCTATTTTACTTGATGTAGGAGGGGGATCTGGTACTGCTGGGAGGGAGTCTCCCACATTTCTTAGCAATAAGACCTGGGAGTCAAAAGGGTTGGGATCTCTAAATAGGTTTACGGTCACAATATTTGCTTGCCTTTTTGCTTATAATTCAGAGACCTTGGAGAAACACAGCACAAGATTAAAAGATTATATTTGTTGATTAGCTGTATTATAGTGGGGAGGGGGGAAGTAGTGCCCTACAACATTAGAGGCTTCCCCTGAGATATTTAGGGGGAGAAAGGTATCCCGCATGCAAAACTAAATTAAACACTGATTTTTTTTAACTCCTCACCCTGGTGCACGTTCTTAACTCAAGGGCTATTTAATAAACCCAATTTCCCCTTACTAAAAATAAATATGCAGTGAAAAATCTTTCCTTGATTTGCTTAAGTCTGATTAAGATCTCCAGAAGCTAGGTGAGAGATAGCTAGGAAAGCCCTTGACTACCCTTGGAAAAGGAGACCAGCTATCTTCTCCCTTTCTTAACTGTTAAAAAGCATATCATGAAACAGCATCTCGGCGGTGCAGTCTAAATCGGACTTTCATACTATAAAGAAGCATTAAAGAAAGCCATGCTGAAAAGTAGCTAAGCTCCGGTTAGTTTGACTCCAGGCCTGCCCCCCTTGCTTACACTGTGCTTTCCCCATGACTCTGGGCTGGGTCTCCCCAGGGCCTGCAAGGGCACACCCACACTTTCTGACCTAGCACCGCAAGCCCTTTCCTGGAAAACCTCTGCCCACCTGTGCAGGTCCCTCTGGCTCCTGTCCCTTCCCTCCACCCTCACCACCTCTGCCCTGGCCACCAAGGTCATATTACTTTCACAGTTCCATGCCTCAGCTCACGCTGCTGCTCCCTAGACCTGAAGAAGCAAATTGCTCCCCTCGCCTGTTTTTTTCTGCTGAGCCACAGATGTCACCTTCTTCAGAAAACCTTCCCCTCAAAATCTACCACCCAAGGCCTGGGTCAGGTGCTCTGAGTCCTTAATGCCTATGGGAGCTTATAACACAGCATTTATATTGTCTGGTTACTCCTGCAGGAGTTCACCAAACTGCATTTCTTGAGGGCTGAGATCACACAGTTAATACTAATCCCCTCATTGCCCAGCACAGTGCCCACACTGCAGGCCCTCAATAAATGGAAACAGCAAAAAAAGATGGAAGAGAGTGTAAACTGCAAAGGGGAGCACGTCCGTGGGGTCAGTCTGCTGTCAGGCACCCCGGGGCTCTCCCATGTGCAACCAGAGGGTAGCTGCAGAGGCCAAGAAGCAGTCTTGTGTAGTGACTGTCTCCAGGTTAAACAAGCAGGACAGGTGTCACCTAGCTGGAAAGGGCATGTGGTAAGAAAAGGTAGAAACAGAATGAGCCAAGTTAGGCATTTCTTCTGATTTTTCCAGCAGGACTCTTACTTAGGTGACCCCTAACCCCACTCCCTCACCCCACCAAAGAATCCCACCAAGGTTGTTGGTTTCACCACCTCAATATGTTTCTTGCATTCTTTCCTGAATTTCTTTTCCCAAGCACCTCATATCCTGGCCCTTCTAGTCTTGAACTCTTCCTTTCTGGCTCAACCACACTCCCCTACAGAGGGATCCTGCCTTCTGAGTCCCATCCTAAGATATGGTTCCAGGTAGGGGTCTCCTGTGCCTTTCTGGCCAAGGCCATCTCCCCAACAATTGATCGCTGAGGCCTCTGTCAGTTCCCTATTTCCTCAAGGCCCCAGTGCCCTGTGCCCCATTCCTTATGGGGTCTCCACTTTGTCCATTACCCCTAAGGTATGGGGAACACCTTGCCCTGTACTCCATCCTTCCATGATCTTTACCTCCATCCTGATGTCACCCCTATCCTCCAGGCCCTGTGTCGTGAATCCTATCCAAGAACCCCTGCCCCTGTCAGGTTCTCCTTAGTTCCCAAGGCAGCTAGTGCCGACCTTTCAAGCTCTCTGCGGCCTCGAAGAATCTGCTTGGTATTCTGAGGCGGGATTCCTTCTTTAGAGACTTCATGGTGCCGCCCGGACCGAGAGCGTGGCCCCACGTCGCGGGGACCCAGGATAACTTGGCCGTGCGTCACCCCACCAGGCGACCCCGCGCGCGTCCGCCCGCCATTGGTCGCAGCTGCGTCCATAGCAACCAGCGCCCCGCGACGGAGCGCGCACCCACCGAACAACTTGGGCGGAGACTGCTTGGAAGCCACCTTTTTCATACGGTCGCCCCAACGGGCCCGCCAAGGGCCGCTCCTTCCTCGTGCGAACCCTGAAAATACCCGGGGGCCCGACCGTGACGTCACAGGCCGTGCCGGCTACTCCCGTGAGGTCACCAGCCGGGAGGGGCGTGGGTGGAGCGAAGCCTCTGGGAAGAGCGGGGAGGTGGGGGGAGGTGGGGGGAGGTGGGGGCGGGTGGGGGGAGGGCTGCATGATCCGCCCCGCTCCTCCCCGCACTAGGCGAGGGTGCGTCCGGCTGCCCTGACCGCCCCAACTCCTGCCTTCCCTCTGCCCTTTCACACAGCCGCCACAGGATCCTTCCTTTCACCTCCTGCCGAAAACCCCTGGAGGGCTTCCGGAGGATTTCATTTCCCAAGACCCCCTGCCTGTCCCTTACATGGATGGGCCTGTTGACCTCCCCCGCCCTCGCACGCTGCAGCCGCTTTGGTCTTCCATTAATTCCTAAACCGGTCAAGCTTCCTTCCCCTCCTGCCCAAGGACTTGGGGCCTTCTCATACTGCTGGTTTCAGTCTTTGGACTGAAAGATTGCCCTTGACTCCCGTTCCCCACTTTAAAGTAGCCCCTTTGTTATCTCAACTTTATAATTGCACCCAGTTCATTTATTTTTCCGGAGTCCTAACGCATTCTGGGATTATTTTGTTTGTCCATGTTCACTGTCGTCAGGCAATGTAAACTCCCTAAGGGCAGGGAAGCCTGTCCCTTGTTCCTACCTCAACCCAAAATTTAGCCTATAGTGGTCACTCTATGTGGAATAATGAAGGGGCTCTAGAGCCAGACACAGCTGAGTTGCAATCCCACCTCTGCCTCCTTGCTAGCTGTGTGTTCTTGGGCTTGTCCTGTGACCTGAGCCACAGCTTTCTCACTTAAAAAATGGAGGTCATAATGCCGCCCACACAGGGCCACTGTAAAGATTAACTGAGAGTTTGCATTTAAACCACCCAACATAGTGCCCTCCATAAACTGTAATGTCTTCTCAATCAATTCTCAAAAATTATGCTGGGGTTGGGGGAGCAGGTGCACTCTGTACCCATTTTACAGATAAAAATGGAGCTTCAGAGAGTGGAAGCATGTAAAGTCACCTGACTAGCAAGGAACACAATTTGAACCTGGTTCTACCAAGTCCAAGGCCTTATCTCTTGGGCCATTTCTGAGCTTTGCTGCAGTCTGCCCCAGACAGGGAACTAGGAAGGATACCAGGAGGGCTGGCCAATCCTGGTGCTCCCTGTGTGTTCTCCACTACTGGGCATCTCCCGGAGGCATGGCTCCTTCCCAATGCTCCCCTAGACCTTCACTCCTCTTACGACTGAGACATCCTCCACGGGCAGCTCCTCCTCTCCTGCCCTCTGAGGCCCAAGCATCAACCTCCTTCCACCATCCAAGGAGTCCCCAGTTCAGTTCACTCCATGAACGCTTACTGAGCACTTATGATACACCGGGCTGGGAACTGTAGACAGTCACTATGGTGGAAATAGTGCAAGAGGCTTTTTGTCAGGAGCACTCGGGGCTCTCACTGTAAGGCCCATGAAAGATGAAAGGGAAAGAAGCAGGACTGGGTTGGGAGAGCCTCAGACTATGTTGCAGATCTGACAAAGTCTTGGCCAACCCCATGTGGACCTCTGGGGCAGAAAATGTTCCTCAGGGGCTGTCAGCTAACTGTAAGGTCTTTCTTGAAGGGAGATAGGAACAACTCATGACCATGGCTGCCACAGGAGCTCTGCAAGATATGGAGGAAAATAAATATTTTCTCTAGCCCTCTAGGAGCTCAGATAGAACAGAAGACACACACTCACGAAACTCCAATCCATTCGCCCAGCTTCAGGAGGGCGTTTACCTTTGGGAAGTTGCACAGCTTGTGGGAAACCTGGCTGGGGCAGGACAGAGGCCTGGGGGATGTTTAAGGAGGATTCAGTGGAGGTTAAAAGACGAGGGAAGGAGGGAGTGGGAGAGGCACTTGGTTAGGCAGACACACAACCTGGCGGGGCTTAGCTACCAGCCTCAGTGACTTTGAACAGGTTTCATCCCCTCTTTGTGCCTTCGTATCACCATCTGCATCATGAAGTTATTAGACCAGATTAGTGCTGCTTAACCCTTTGAGAATCTGATCGAAGCCAGGAAACCTTCCCAGAAATATGCATTTTTTTTTTTTATGGTAGTAAAATACACATAACATAAAACTCACCATTTTAACAAATACAATGCAGTGGCTTTTAGTACATTCACAGTGTCGTGCAAACCATCACCACTGTCTAGTTCCAGAACTTTTTCATCATCCCTAATCAAACCTTGTATCCATTAAATATTCACTCCCTTGGCAACTACTAATCTACCTTCCCTCTTTATTGATTTATCTATTCTGGATAGTTCTTATAAATGGAATCATACAGTATTTGGCCTTTTGTGTCCGCCTTCTTTCACTTAGCGTAGTGTTTTCAAGGCTCATCCATGTTGTGGCATGTATCAGTACTCCAGCCTTTTTCATGGCTGAATAATATTCCACTATATACCACATTTTGTTTATCCATTCATCTGCACATTTGATTTTGCATTGAATTCCAGGGATTCTCTGAAGTTTGTTTGTGTGCCCCTGGGGTGGGGTGGGCTATCATCAGTGTGCCTTAGGCACAGAGCTGGTTCACCTGAAAATGGGTTTCGAATTCTAATGTAAGTCCTCAAGGGCTAGTGATTACTGGTGACTTGGGAAAGGCAGAATGGATATTAAGGAAGCCTTCTTAGAGGAGGAGCATCTGAGGTGGGCCACTAAAGGTAAGAGTTCAACAGGCAGGGCGGGCGGCAGGCACTCCCGAGAAGGACTCAGTGGGAACCAAGGCCTGGAAGGGATAAGGCACAAGTTTGGGGAACAGCATCATTTAGCCCCCACAGCTTTAGCAGTCTTCTCCCGACTTGGCAACTCTGAGTAACCTCCTCGAGCTCAGGGAGGAGGAGGTGGCTGGGTTGACAGAGGACAAGACATCAGTTATTGCTTCATGTCTCTGTTTATTTCCACCCAGCCAGGTGCTGGGCACGTTGTCAACTCCTCTTTGCAGAGGCTAAACAGCCTCCCTAAATAGAAAGTGTGTTTCCTGCACAGGCTGCATCATCCCTTTCCAGGGACAGCCACCCTCCAAAGCCTGAGGCCAGCATAGTCTCTTCTCAAGTCTGTCACAGCTAACTCACCCCTTCATGTCTGGATCCCTCCTCCCAGTTTATCCTGCCACTTCTGTCTCATCTCCACATACACACTTGGCCCTCTCCCATGTTGTCTGTACTGTCCCCCCCTACACATCTGGCTCACTCTCCACATCTGGGTCATTTCCCCCTTTAATGACACATCACACTCTTAGACCTTTGCTCAACATGCACCAGGAATCTTCCATTCTTCTTGGCCTTGAAGTCAGGCCACAGCTGGACTCTGTTCTCAGAACGGCCTGACTTCAGCCTCGGGGGTGATATGCAGACTCTGGGCACCACCCCTAGATGCAAATTGCTCTTAATCTCTTCTGGAGGAGGACACAAGGAGAGAGATTTTAGGGGCCACATAAAATAGGGGGTAGGAGCAATGGGGACTTTGGAGCAAAATGTTAGTTTGCCTTGCAGTGTTGCCCCTTCCTAGGCCATGTCCCTCTGTAGAGTGGGGAGAGTGCCAATCTCACAGAGTTACTGTCACCCTCTGTCATCTCATCCTGTTTTGCTATGCTCAGAATCCTTATCCTATACTTCCATACAGTCTGTCTGTCTGCCCTGACTAAAGCATAAGGTCTAGGGAGCAGAGGCCTTGCCTGTCAGATTCACGGCTGTATCATAGTTCCTAGAATAGTATCTGGCACACGTGGGCCATCAATAATGGATAGGGATGGGGGGAAGCCTGGAGAAGTGTCAATGGATTCATGGTAGCTGCCTTCCAATATCTGCAGGGGCGGGCAGGGAAAGAGCCTAGCTCCTTCTGTGCAGCACCCAAGGGCAAAACTATGAACCACCTGGGAGGTTTGCTGTAAGACTTCTAAGAATCAGAGTGCCCTCCTGGTACAGGAGTTCCAGCACAGGCCCTGGGATCATCTGCCTGGGCTGCTGTTGAGGACATGCTGAGGTGGATGGACACTGAGTTCTGGGGCTCTGTGCTGAGGCTCTCCCCTAAAATGAAGGCTCTCTTCTTACATGCCAGTCCCTCCCTCCTTGTCCTGGTCAGGAGAAGGCTGCTTGCTGAGGGCAGATTCAGAGCCAAGGGAGCTGGTTTACCTTGGGGTTTCTTTTTCTAGATTGTAGGGATAACTGAGGAATTGCCCTGTCCTACCAAAGTTCTCATTGTTCTCTTGGAACATGGCTTGGAACTGGGGGCGGTAGGGGATGCGGTGGGAAGATGCTGAATTAAAAGCCTTGGGCCCTTATCTCTGTCTAGCTGTGTTACCCAGGAACTGGTTCCCCAACCCCGAATCCCATCTACTTCCCTTTCAGAAGGGCTTCAATGCTTTCATCGACTTCCAAGGATCAATGCAAACAGAAAAAAAAAAAAGATGTGTAAGTACTCTGAAAACTGTACAGATGAAAGGGATTATAGCTAAGGCCCAAACACTCAAATCCACTAGATAATTTCTCCCTTAGCTAGTGTGATAGACAGAATAATGGCTCCCCAAAGATGTCCACATCTTCATTGCCGGAAGCTGTCAATTTGTTACCTTACATGGCAAAAAGGACTTTGCAGATGTGATTAAGGATGCTGAGATGGGGAGATTATCCTGGATTATCTAGATGGGCCCAATGTTATCGTAAGGGTCCTTGTAAGAGGGAGGCAGGAGGGTCACAGTCAGAGAAGGAGATGTGATGATGGAAACAGAGGTCAGAGTGATGTGGCCATGAGCCAAGAAATGCCGCAGCTTTTAGAAGCTGGAAAAGGCAGGGAATGGATTCCTTCCTAGAGCCTCCAGGAGGAATACAGCTCTGCTGACACCTTGACTTTAGCTAGCTCAGACTTCTGGCCTCCAAAACTGTAAGATAATAAATTTGTGTTGCTTTAAGCTACTAAGTTTATGGTGATGTGTTATGACAACAATAGCCTATCAATACAGATAATGATATAAACAGTTTCAAATCTGATTCTCCAATTCTTTTTCAATATTCCTTCTGTGGAGATCTTGTCCTTACCAGGTTAGCTCAGGGCTCCTATGTTATCATTAAGTAGATCACTGCTTATCTGTCTTGAGTTCCATTTTAGCAGAGCATGCCAACCTGACACACCTAGGTTCAAACCTCAGTAATTTTCTGGCTGGGTGACCTCAGACTAGGTAACATAACCTCTCTGAGTCAGTCTCGTCTGTGGCAAAAATGGGGAGTTGTGAGAATTATATATGATTCCACTCAAAAACTCCTTTCATAGAAATTAAGAATCATGTCTAGGATTGCCAGATAAAATATAGAATGCCCAGTTAAATTTGAATCTCAAATAAAACAATTTTTTTTTTTTTAGTATAAGTCTGTCCCGTGTGATATTTGGGACATACACTGAATACTTATTGTTTTATCTGAAATTCAAACGTAAATGAGTGTCTACATTTCTCTTTGCTAAATCTAGCAGGCTTAGCCTTGTCCCAGGTCATGTATCTTGTAAGCAAAAGAGCTAAGCCTCAATCTCGGATCTTTAAACCCCAGGTCAGTGAACATCCTGCTCCATCACAGGCCTGATCTTGAGTAGATTAGCTGAGCCACATGGCAGCCCTGAACCTATGACCCAATTGAAGCTTCAAAAACAAATGCAATTTGGACTTTGGGAACCCATTTCATACCTGAAAAATATCTAAAGTGATCATGAAAATAAAATTTAATAACCACACGTGTTTATATATTATATATGTATAAGTGCGTATAAAGTATATAAAATCAAATCTGAGTATGAAAGCAAGTAAAACAAAAAACTACACTTGTGCTGGCTGGAAAATTACTGCTTGGCTATAGCCCATGGGAACATAACATTCTAACAATAAGCTTTCTGCTTCTGTACCCCCGCTTGCACCACCGACCTGTGGGTTGACAGTTAGTAAATAGAAGAAAAATAGACTTTTGTGTTCAGACAGAATGAGGAATGGGGTTCAGGGCTTAAAAACCCTGTACCTCTACATTTCGGGGCTGTTTAATTTGGGTTCTGCGTACCCCTGGCAGACCCAACTGGTTGAATAAAAAGTGTGTTTCCTATAACTCACTGGTTTCTGGTGGTCCATGTGTCTATCGGGGGCTGGCGGCTACAACACACTCCAACGTATATTAAGTTTGTGAATTTAATCTCTAAAGGCAATGTGCCTTTTAGGATTTTTTCTTCTGCCTGATCCAGACCGATACGCAAGTCCAGTGGAGTTTAAATTAAATGGCAACTAACTGTACTGTGTGCCTATCATGGACTGAGTAGCCTTCTAAGTACTTTGTGTACTTTTTTAAAAAATTGAAATATAATTCACATGACATAAAATGTTATATAACATAAAATGTACCATTTAAAGCATACAGTGTGTTTCACTATATTCACAAGGTTGCACAACCATCACTAGCTAGTTCCAGGACATTTTCATCGCCCCAAAAAGAAACCTTGTGCCCATAAGCGGTCACTCCCCATTCCCTTTTCTCCCCTGTCCCTAGCAAACAATAATCTACTTTCTGTATCTACGGATTTGCCTATTCTGGACATTTTATGTATATGAAATCATATAATTTGTGGCCTTTCATGTCTGGTTTCTTTCACTTAGCAAAATGCTTTCAAGGTTCATCCATGTAACATGTATCAATACTTCATCTCCTTTTATTGCCAAATAGTATTTCATTGTATAAACATACCACATCTTATTTATCCATTTATCAGCTGATGGACATTTGAGTTGCATCTACTTTGTGTCTATTGTGAATAATGCTGCTAGGAACATTTATGTACATGTTTTTGTGTGAACGTATGTTTTCAATTCTCTTAAGTACATACCTAAGACTGGACTTGCTGGATCATATAGTAACTCCATGTTTAACTTTTTGAGGAACTGCCAGACTGTTTTCACCAGCAGCTACACTATTTTGCATTCCCACCAGCAATGTATGAGGGTTCCAATTTCTCCACATACTCACCAACACTTGTTATTTTCCTTCTTTAAAAAAAGTATAATTACCTCAGTGAGTATGGATTGGTTTTGATTTGCATTTCCTTAATGGCTGCGATGATGTTGAGCAGCTTTTCACATGTTTGTTGTCTATTTGCATAACTTCTTTGGAAAAATGTCTATTCACATCCTTTGTCCATTTTTAATTAGGTTGTTTATCTTTGTTTTTGCATTGTAGGCATTATTTATATATGTTGGATATTAAACCCTTATCAAATCTAAGATTTGCAAATATTTTCTCCCTTTCTGTGGGGTTTCCTTTTACTTTCTTGACAGTATTTGATGCACAAAAGTTTTAAATTTTGATGAAACCCAATTTGTATACTTTTCTTGGTTGTTTTAGTTGTCTTCTCAAATGTTTACAACAACCACATGAGATAGAGACTATCCCTAGCATCCCCATTTTACAGATAAGGAAATTGAGGCATAGATATGTTAAGCACCTTGCCTGAGATTAAGCAGCTAACAGGAGGCAGAGCTGGGATCTGAGTACAAGCACTTACACTCCAGGGCCCAGGCCAGAACAATTCACAGGTGCTCAACCTGGTATGCATGAGTAGGATTTTTTAATTATCCTCTGAGCTTCAGACCTTGTTCAAGCAGGACTACCTGCTTGACAGTTTTCATAGTTCATTTTGTATTGTTCGTAAATTCACCTGAAGGGTTAGTTCAGGGTGGGGACTGGGAGGAGGGGCGTTTCCACAGCAACTTCCTCATTGATCTAAAGCAGCACCCCACCCCCAGCTGAGGCCCTGCCCACCTTGTCCCCCATCAGTGCTGCCAAGTCTTTTGGAAAGGGGTTCTGGCCCCTCACTGCAGTCGTAATCAGTGTAAGAAAGGTGAGCAAAGCAAGTGAGGCCTGTGTAAGCTGGTCGGGTTCAAGGGCAGGCTGAGCCAGGCACAGCAGGAATGGAGGTAAGGAGGCCCAAGGTCTAGGGAAGGATGAGGAGCAACGGGCACCAGGAGAGACCTAATCTGGAGGTGGGGGCAAAGGAAAGGCACATGCTGGGAGTGTGTCCCAGGTGTTAGGGATCTGGGAAGCAGATGGGGCGGTCTCTGCCTGCACAGGTCAGCCACCTGAGAAATGGTGCCATTCCTGTCTGACTTGATAGGGGAGAGCAAGGAGTGGTGGTAAGAGGTGTCACCTAGTGAGGGGCCCTTCCTTCCTGGGTGCTGCTGCCTGGAGGCTGTCAGTCTGCCCTGTAGCACAAACCCTCCCAGGTACCTGGGAGGTGGCAAGTTCTACACTGGGTTGGGGGAAAATTTTCCAGAAGCTCAGGGTTACCTACTGACAAGTTTCAGCATCACAGGGAAACAACAGGTTTCTCTGCCTTGTCAGGCACCAGGAATTCCTGTTTGGGATCTGCAAAATGGACATAATAATAATAGAACTTATCTCATTGGGTTGTTATGGAGCTTAAATGAGTTAATGTAGATAACATTCTTGGCACGTGCCTGGCTTACAGCTATTACTGTACTATATTATGCTATTGCATAGGCACTGATGGTGGCAGAACCAATTAGAAAAGCTCAGAACATGTTGTTGAGTAAAAAAAAACAGGTTGAAAAATTGGCACACGAGTATGATCCCTTTTCTAAAAAATTATTTTCCTTTCCACATCTATATCTATGCATCAAGGGATGTCTGGAGGGATGGTTATCCAAATGTTAGTAATGGTAATTTCTGGGTAGAATTCTTCTTTCGTCTATATGGTTGAAAAAGAAAAAGCATTCTGAAATTTGAGCAGAAAAAGAAAAAAGAAAAGCCCTTTGTTAAACAACATCACAATTCGCACCAAGTATTATTAAAGCATTCATACCCTTTGACCTAGCTATCTCGCTCTTGGGAATTGATTTGAGGAAATAACTCAAATGAAGGAAGAAGTTATGTCCATAAAACATGCACTACAGCATTATTTATAATAGGGGAAAATGGGGGGACCACTTAAGTGACTTACTTTAGGGTAATAATTATTAAATTGTTCACTGATTGGAACTTTGTGCAACAATTAAAATGAGCAAGGTGATGAGCATTTAACGACATAGAAAAATGATTATGGCAGAATGAGGAGCAAAAGGGGCAGAATGCAAAATGAGATCTGTGCCAGGAGCACAACTGGGCAAAAGTCCTGCATGCATTTGGATGAGAACTGGAAGGGAATATGGGCAAATAAAGACTGTTTAATTTGTTGGGGCCACTGATTGTATCTGTTTCTTTCTATTTTTTTTTCATTTAGAATTGTTCCTATTATGCTGTTTGTGTAATTTAAAAAAAGAATGGCTTTACAAATTCCTGCAGGGAAAAGAAAGGGGAGCAGGGAAAGATAAAATAGAAGGGAGATCTGAGATTCTCCCAGAAGGGGGATCTGGATAAGAGAAATTCAGAAGCAACACACTGGCAAACACTTCCAGTTTGGTCTTCTACCTGGGTGGCCCCAAAGGTTGTGTCCCCCTTCCTCTCTGACTTGAGTAATCAGATGAACAAAATAGTTGCCAAAGCTGGGGAAGCAGTATGTTAGCTGATTATAAAGCTAGGGTTAACAGTGCTCTCCAGATTGGAATCATTTGGAAAAGTAGATATGCTTGGTGTTGACAAGACCGTAGAGAAATGAGCACCGGCAAGCTGGCAAGAGTGTGAACTATGCAGGCTTCCTGGAGGGTAGTTAGGCATCATGTATCCAAACAAAGGATGTGAGTATCCCCAGTCAGCAATCCCACTTGTTGGGATTTATCCTAAACCTAAGGAAATGATCAAGCCAGTGCATGAAAATATTTACATAAGATGTTCATCGCAGAGTTTATAAAAATCAAAAAGTAAACCCTCGGTTTCACCAAAAAGGAATTGGTAAACTAAATTTTGGTATAACCATGCAGTGGTACACTACAAAGCTACACTAAAAAAAATTGGATATAGATACAGATTTGATATGAAAGGATGCCTACCACATATTAGCTAGAACAAGAAGGCTCCAAAGAAAGATGCGTATTATCTCATTTTTCTAAGATTGTATACCTAAATATGTTTATCTGCATATAGGAATTTTTGCTAAGATATACACCAAAATCTTAACAGCGATTAAACTTTGAGTGGTGGGATTACAAATTGTATCGGTCAGTTTAGCCTCAGTTATACTGCAGTAACAAATAACCCCCAAAATCTACTGGTTTATAACGGTAAATGTGAATTTCTCACTCCTCCTCACGTCACTGTGGTCGGCTGCTCCGCTGCCGGACACAATCTCTGTGTGAACAATGCAAGTCTCTGTGGCAGAGAGAGGAAACGGTGGACCACCCACTGGCTCTTACAGTCAGTGCGGGCAAGTCTCATAGTCCTTCCTAAATTCAAGAGAACAGGGATAGGTAATACCCCACAGGCCCTCAGGGAGGCGCACTCCAGGAAGGGTGGTAAACCTTTTGAACAATAATACAATCTACCACACAAGTTAGTTCATCCTTATCTTAGTCCATCTGGGCTGCTTAACAAAAATACCACAGACTGGGTGGCTTAAACAACAAACATTTATTTCTTACAGTTCTGGAAGCCGGGAAGTCCAAGATCAAGGTGCCAGCAGATTCAGTATCTGGTGAGAGTCTGCTTCCTGGTTTGTAGATGTCTGTCTTCTCTCCATGACCTCGCATGGTAGAAAGGCAGAGTGAGTTATCTGAAGTCTCTTTTATAAGGGCAATAATCCCATTCATGAGGGCTCCATCCTCATGACCTAATCACCCCCAAAGGCCCCATCTTGGGGATGTTTCCACATATGTACTAGTGTGTGTACTAGTGGGGGAGGGGCACAAACATTCATTCTATAGCAATCCTATGATTTAAAGTCCTTTTCTTTGCAAAATGCAGTTCTGTCCCAGGAAATGGGTGGCCTCATGGGGATGGTACATGAGAGTTCTCATTGTTGGGGCCTTTCAGGAGGGAAAATATAGAAACCGAATCTGGGCTAGCAGCACCAGGCCAAGATGGCAGCTTCAAGCCTGAGGCAGAGGGGCCAGAGAGAGGTCAGGATTTTCCCAAATTTAAGAGATAAGTCAACCTGGACCCATGGTTAAGTATAATATGAAGATGCAACAGACAGTTCTGGATGTACAGAAATGTTATGCCAGACTGCTACTTACTATTTATATGACTTGAGGCCAGTTAGAGGGTCTGTTTGAATAGCTCCATATGTAAAATGGAAATTACACAAGCTGTCCTGCCTACTTCTAATACTTTGTAGGGTAAGGGGAGAGACTCCATTGCAGGGCTTTATAATTGTTAGTGGCCTTGCACTCAGAAGGTTTGGTCCTTCAAGCTGTAACCACACACTCACACATATTACATCTCCCCAACTCCTCTTATCACCAAAGTAGCTTAGTCATTCCTTTTGTGTTCATGGACTTTTTAGTAGGGCAGGTGAAAAATGACAATAAAAGCCTCACTGTGAAGGAGAACTCCTTTGATGAATGAGCCATGGAAGGCCTGGATTCAGAGAAGGACCCCACTCTGCTAGGTCATGTCTGGAGGTAGGCTGTGTCTCCTTTGTTCCTCCTGACTCTGGCCTCTCAGGATGCAAGGCAGGAGATGACAGGGCTTCTGAAACTGGCCTGATCATTAGAGCCATTTAGGAAGCATTTAAAAACTAGATTCCTTGGCTCCGCCTTCGGGAGATTCTGATTCATCTGGGGGAGGGGGGCGGGTAGGGTGGGGTGGGACCAGGCTGAGTAACAGAAGCTGATCCACGCTACCCACACCAGGCCCTGTCTCCTGTCCAGGCTGTCTGCACAGGCCCCGTGAGGTGCCCTGCAGGGAGGGCCTGGGCATCTCAGGTGGCACGAGCCCTGGCCGCTGGGAGAAACTTGAGTGGGCCCAGGTTATCTGATGTCGCACCTGCTCTGGCCCTGTGTTCACTTCTTGAATATCAAGATCAGGAGAAGGCACAAGAGAGGCTCTCCCAGGCAGCACAGGTCACCTGCAAACTGCACCAGGGCCAGAGGAGGTAGTAAGAAAAATGTATTCCCCCTTCCTGCTCCCAGTGCCTGAGAAGCAAATGGGCCACAGGCTTCTAAAGTCTGCCTGCACACCCTTACTGATAAGCCTGAAATTTATCTCTTTACACATCTACCAATGTGGAGGTGAGTTTCTTGAGGGCTGCGACAGGTCTATTCCTCTCTGTGTGCCCGGTGCAGTGCCTGGCACGCCAGTAGTACTTGCTGAATATTTCATGAATAAATGAGAGGTGGTAACACTTACCACATTACCACAAGGTCACAAAAGGACTGATATTCACACTCACTAGGCACACAGGAAGTACACGTGCTCACCTCTGAGGGGTGGGGAACCCCATCCTTAGTCACCCAGCTAGCTACAGGCTGAGCTTAGCATGCCCCGATTTGCAGGGGTACTAAATTACTTTTGGTATCATGATACACTTTGATATGAAAAATTATGAAGTTTCCTCACAGGCAAATGCCTTTCTCTCACACACACATATACACATGCCCTGCATACAATTTCTAAGTTAAGACTATCAGCCCTTCAAAAAAAGGAAAAGCTCTATTATGTGGATGAATGCCAGTTAATGAATGTAGATGGAATGACAGCGTCAGAAATCAACATTTGCAACCCTCACTCTAATCACTGATTTAGGCAAGGATCATCAGTGGATGCTAAAATCATTGCGTCAATAAGAGTCAGGGAACAGGAAGAAATCTCAGCCTACGCTAAGCCTCTAGCCCCCAAATCGGGATTCACACTGCACGAAGGAACCCAGACAAAGCAGAAGACCATAGTCAAGGAAGGCTCCAGATGGTCTTATTACATTATTTAAATAAAACCATTTCTGCAAGTAAGAGGCCAGGGGAGAATTATCAGGCTCCGGGGCTTTCTGAATTCTTCTCCCCTCTCCTTTCCCTGTTTGCTTCCCCCACCTTCACTCTCTCAAGGGAAAGGCTGCAGGAGAGAGGGGACTGGGAGAGGGAACTCGGGAGGGTCTGTGAGGCTCCTGACACCCCAAACACATCCTGGTTGTCAAAACAGAAGGAACAAGGCTTGCTCAGACCTTTCTCACTCTTCTCAGAGGCCAGCAGGCTGCTGTGCTGGATACACACATGGGCCCAACAGCATACCTCAGTCCCTTCTATGTTCCGTCCTATGTTGTAGGGGCTGGAAGCCTGAGAGCTAAATTCCTCAGAATCTCTTGCCAGCCAGGATTTGCTTTAGAGGTCACTAGTGAGAGGCACCTGCAGAAACCATTACTCCTTCCCTAGCAGTGGTGGGTACATTTGATGCCAGTTCCCAGACAAGAAAGGTCTTCCCATTCATCTCACTGTAGCTGGCTCCCTGGGGATGCCAGGGCCAGGCGATGACTAGAGCTGAGATGGCACCTGCCAGGGGAAGTGCCTGTAGTGTCAGCCCTATCCTCCAAGCCTACCTGGCATAGTGTCCTGGGACACAGAAACATCTGGTCATCTTCCTGGCACAGATGAGGAGGTTCTCTGCTGCCAGGCCTCTTGGAGTCGAGGTAGAAGGGTCAGCAACAGAGAATCTAGGACAGCCAGTCCCTCCCAGGAACACCGAAGACCCCTGGGAAATCAAGAAGCCTGGATATGACTGCTGCATCTTACCAATTTCAATCCCCACTCTTTACCAGTGTCACCCAGAACCCACAGGCCTCTCCTCATTGGTCTTTTGCACTTTTCCCAAATATGTGATCTGTAGTCACATACGGGGCCTGGGATTCTTTAACTACCCTCACTCCCACCCCAACACACCTGTGATCCAGCAGCAACAGGCCCTGCTCCAGTAGCATGTCCACCTCCTTGCTTGCTCCAAACACATCCCAGAGGGTCAGCTGGGGCTCAAACTGCTGCCAGTGCTGGGGAGACCAAAAGGGTGAGAGGTGCAGGGACCACAGGGTGGGCAGCTGGCAGGGCTACTCTGGGCCACGGGTCTGGACGTGTGGTGATGGAGGGTCCAGTCCAGCACAGGGGGCTCAGTAACTGACTCTTATGCATACCAGGTCCAGGCCCATGGGACAGCAGGGAGGTGGGCACATTCACTCCTATTCCATGTTCAGGTCAAAACCCGGCTCCCAACCAAGCCAGGTCTCCCTTCAATCCTCCACCCACCACCCCCTGCTGCTCAGGGTACGGCCAGCCCCAGCCAGGGCTTTATGGCCCTGACTCAGCCAGAGCAGCTCAGAGTTTGATCGATCATATAGTACACTTCCTATCTGAGCTTTCTGCACTGTTTAAAAACATTTGAAAACCCTTAATCTAGTCTATTCCTTATAGCTGAGAAAGTTGAAGTTCAAAGACGAAAGGACATCTGTCCAAGGTTGCAATAGAACAGGAAAGAGAGCCTGGGTCTCTGCAGCCCTAGTCTAGGGTTCTCACCATTGCACCCCATTGCCCATCAGGCACTAAAGCCCAACCTCCAGCTGCCAACCCCAGAGGAATGGTAACGATGTGTGTGTGTGTGTGTGTGTGTGTGTGTGTGTGAAGAAAGAGTATGAGAGAGAATGATTCTGCATGACTTAGAAGGAGGAAGTAGTGTGCCAGAGGCCCTTGACCCCTTACCTGGTGAGTAATCCCCACGTCTGTGCGCAGCCCCATTGCCAAAACTTCCTCCAGCCTGAAAAGAAAACCATCAAAGGGTCTTGGAGAGGAGACCTGTGCTTCTTCCAGTCTTCCAGTCTTCAAACCCTATGCTGGGATAGGTGTGTAAGGGGCTACTTATGAGGGTCATGCAGTGTGGGGCAGGGCAGGAAATAAAGAGGTTTCTAAGGGTACAGGGGAACCCCGGGTGAAGAACCCTGTTCCCTCAGATGCTCACAGCTCCAGCTCGCCCAGGGGGGTGTGCTTCCGGGTGCCATGACCAAACAGCATCACCTCTTTCATCCAGTTGTTAGGCTCCAGGGTCTGGATCCGAGCCTCCCGGATGTAGCGCCCGGCCCCCTGGGGCATAAATCGCCCATGGGCCCCTGACAACATCAATAACCACCCTCACTTTAATAGCAGCTAACACTGTGTGTCTGCTAGATGTTGAGTGGTTCTCAGAGTGTGGTCCCTGGATCAACAGAATCTAATGTGCTAGAAACGTAATTTCTCAGGCCCTACTCCGGCCCTGTCCAATCAGAAATTCTGGAGGTAGAGCCCAGCAATCTGGGTTTTAACAAGCCTTCCAGGTTATTCTGATGCACGCTAAAGACTGAGGACCACAGTGCCAGACACTCTATCAAGCACCTCAAAATGTACACTTGACGGCTCTACAGCATCATATTTTGCTGCACTTTACATATGAGGAAACGGAGGCTCAGAGATGTTAATAAATGGCCCAAGATCACACAGCCATGACATTCTACTCCTGAGTCATCCCTTTTATAGTTCACAGGGGACTCACCAGGCCCAATGCCAAGGTACTGACCACACTGCCAGTAAGTCCAATTGTGGGTACTAAGTGCCCCCTGTGGGGAGGGAGAGAAAAGTCAGTGCAGAGCAAAGAAGGTGGCCCCATTCCTACTCAGGTAAGGGGCACCTACTTATAATGTCCCACTACCTCAGGCCTCAGAGCACCAAGCAGAGACCCTTCTCCCCATAGGGCCACATTTCCCAGGTCAGGCCTCAGCCTGCCCACTTCCTGCCTTCAGCCACCAACCCCAGGACTTACATTCCGGGCAAAATTGGAGACCTCGTACTGGCGGAAGCCAGCCTCCCGAAGGATTGCCCGGCCCTCCTGGTACATCTCAGCAGCAAGCTCGGGGTCAGGGGCAGGAAGGGTACCCTGCTGCACCTGGGCGAAGAGGGCAGTGCCCCGCTCCAGGGACAGCTGATAGAGGGAGATGTGGTCATCACAGTGACACAGCAGTTCCTGGAGCTGCCCAAGCCACGGCCCCACCTGCTGTGTTGGTAGCCCCAGCATCAGGTCCACAGATACGCGCCCAGGAAAGAGGCTCCGGGCCTCTGCCAGTGTCTGCAGAGCATCGCTGGCCGAGTGTGTCCGCTCCAGCATATGGAGCTCAGTGTCATCCAGGGACTGGGGAGAGAGGGTCCAGTGTAAGTGCACAGGCCAGCTCAGAAGAAAACAAAAACACCCAACCAATCTTAATAGAGACACACAGGTGAAAATGCAAAACATGGCAGAGAGCTGGAAGGCAAATGGTCAAACCAGTACCAAGAGTGCCATGCATTGAAGGGTCACTATGTGCCGAGAATATTTATGCAATATCTAATTTGTCCCCATAACCCTCCAACATTAGCTCCATTTTACAGATGAGAAAACTGACGTTCAGAGATGTTAAGTAACTTGCCCAAGGTCATATGATGGCAGTCGGACCTAGAATTTAGGGCTGTCTGACTCCAAAGCCAAGAGTCTTTTAATTTTACTTTTTATTTTGCAGTATTTCAAACCTACAGAAAAGTTAAAAGAAAAATTCAATAAACACCTTCATCTAGATTCACCAACTAACATTTTGCCATATTTCCTTTGTCTCTCTGCAAATATACACACATATTATTATTATGTTGAATCATTTGACAGGAAGTTAAGACCAGCACGGTCGAAAAATCTTTCTGCGATGATGGAAATGTTCTATATCTGCATTGTCCAATACAATAGGCACTAACCACATGTGGTTATTTAAATTTTATGATAATTAAAGTAAAATAATCACATTCCAAGTGTTTACTGGTATGTGGTCAGTGCAGATATAGGATATTTTAGTAGAATATGGTAGCCACTGGCCACACGGTAGTGAGCACTTGCCTGGTAGTTATTTAAATTTAATTAACTTAAATACTGTACCTTTTAACCCCTAAATACTTAAGTGTGTATTGCCTAACAACAAGAACATTCTCTTACATAACCACAATCCAATTACAGAGTTCAGGAAATGTAACATTGATACAATGCCATTATCTAAAACATAGTCATATTCAAATTTGGCCAACTGTCCCAGTAATGTCTGCTGTAGTAATTTCCTCTTCCCAACCCAACCCAGGATCCAACTGGGGTCACACATTGCACTCAGCTCTCTGAGACTGCCTCTTCAGTCTCCTTTAGTCTAGATCCTCTCTTTCTTTGTCTTTTATGACACTGACATTTTTGAAGAGTAAAGGCTAGTTGATTTTCGAAATGTCTCTTAATGAATAAGTCTTAAATAGCTGCTGTACACCATTGTGCTTATAGCTAACAATACTGTACTGTACACGAAAAGATTTAAGATAGATCTCATGTTACCTATTCTTACTACACACATACACACTAAGTCTCTTAGGTTTTTCTGAGGTTTCCTCACAATAGATTCAAGATATATGCATTAGGGGCAGAATATCTCAGAAATGACGTGTCCCTTTCAGTATGTCCCATCAGGACAAGGCCCTGACCCTAAACTCTGTGGTAAGTGGTACATGTATTAGAAGGGCGGTGGGGTGTGTGTGGGGGGGCGGGTACGGATAGAGAAATACTGGACATGGAAATAATACCAGGGATTAACCTGAGAGGAATATGTTTTTCCCAACTTCAATGGCTCCCCTGTCATCACTAGGCAAAACCTCAAATTCCCTAGAATGGTGCTGAAGGCTTCCTTGATTCCAACCTCTGCAATCAGAAGGAATGACTCACAGCTCCCCCAAAACATGAAAGGCTCTTCCATATCCTGTATCTTTTCCTCCCACACCCTCTTCCTCATTCAAACATCACCTCTCCAGGAAGGTTTCCACGATTTCATCAGACTGAGATTCTCTTCAGTCTGTACCTTTTGTAGAGACTTTAGCAGGTTGCAATGATCTGACCACCTGTTTGCTTCCTCCTGGTCTCCAATCACGTAACAAATCTTTTTTGAGCATCTACTATGTGTCAGGCCCTGTGGTGGGTGCTTGGACTACTGTGATGAACAAAAAAAGCACACATGATCTCTGCCTCATAGAGTTTATGGTCTAGCGCAAAAGCAAACAATTACATAGTTATAAAAACGTCACCATACACTTTTCAGTACCTACTAGCACCCAGAAGGAGGAGCTCAATAAATGTTTGCCCAATAAATGAATGTGACCAGAGGAGAGACAGCACTGAAAGGCTGGGTGCTCTGGGATGGGGTGGGTAAGACCGGCTACCTGGAGGCCAATGGACAACCTGTTGACTCCTGCTGCCCGGAATGCTGCCAGCCTGGAACCTGGGGCAGAAGTGGGGTTGGCCTCTAATGTGACTTCGGAGTGTGTAGGCAGGTAGGTTGCTTGGGCCACTGCCTCCAGGACAGCAGCCACAGTGTGGGGACTGGCTAGACTAGGGGTGCCCCCACCAAAGAACACAGACTCCACCCTGGGGAAAGAGGATGGAGAAAATGAGACCTGGGGGAGCGCTCTGGGATGCCTGCACCTGTTCTATCCACATCCCCCAATATCTGACCCCAGTACCCACCGCCGCACCCCGCTAAGCTGCAGCAGCGTCTGAACCTCAGTCACCAGGCAGCTCCGCATGGCAGCCTCCTCCACGCCGCGGGATATGTACTTGTTGAATTTGCAGTAGCTGCAGCGCTTCTCACAGTAGGGCCACTGGGAACAGGGGGTGTATAGAATGGGGCGAGAGGTGACCGCGGGCTGCCCTGGCCAGTTCCGGGGTTCACTCGCACACATCCCCATCCCCATTCCAGATCCATCAACGGTGGCTACACCATGAGAGCCACAATTCCCCAACGGAGGCCCGACTAGGAAGGATTATTATGTCCACTGTAATAGGACAAAATTGAAGTTAAGAAGTAAATTCACATGGTGAAGGTAACCGAGCTGGTGAGCACCAGAGACTTCAGGTCCCCGGACCCAGACATTTCCCTGCCACGGCACCAGGTCCTATCCGAGACCTCGCCTAGGGGTGAGGAAAGTAGGCATGTCGGCTCACGGGCGAAAAGTCACTATGTGGGTTACGGCCGGCGCGGCCTTGTCCCCCGAACTGCGCCTCCTCCTTCCCACTCACGTGGACGTAAACCGCCGCGCGCTGGGTCCCGGGCCCAGGACTCTGAGATCTTTCCGAGCCATCCACGCGGCAGCGCATCTGGACCATTTTGGTCGCTGCTGCCCCGGCACCAGTCCGGACCCCAGGGAGCACCATAGCACGCACTGAGGGTCGGCAGCCTGGTGCGCGGGGGAAGATCCGAGCCCGCGACGCGCCCAGTGTGCGCAGAGTCGGATTGGTGGGCCGCCCCTGAGGAAGGAAGAGCGGCTGCGTGACGGCGCGGTTCGGGGCCGCAGGTGTGCGGCGCCACCTGCCGGGCATCGATGCGCTCACCGCAACCGCCCGGCTTTCCTTTCGCTGGTGGCCAGAAGGTTGTGGAGCCACGGGCCCTCCTTTCGCACCCAGTTGAGGGGACAGTTCCCTGACCCATCCAGGAATTCGTAAATCGTTCATTGAACTCCTTCACATTTTATGTGCCTGGCACAGAGCTAAGCGCTGGGGAAATCCAGTTGCATAAGACCAGGCCACAGTACAGGTGCATAAGATAGGAGAGAGTCAAACCAAGAAGAGACAGTAGCCAACAGATATTAATTCAGCACGTGGTGGATACCAGGCCAATCAGCTCTGTGATGTAGGGCAGTCGTTACAAGGGCCGTGGAGTCAGTATGGGAGGAGAGGGCACTTAGACAATGAAGGAGCAGAAAATCTCAGGGGAAGCTGCTTGCTCTGGAGACAGGCCAACCCTCCCTCCCCCTCCCCTGCACCTGCTGGGAGGAGAGTCATGGATAGTATCTGGTAGAGAGACGAGATTCAGGTGAGGGGCTGAGAAAGCAGGCACCTGAACTGTCCCACGAAGTGGAAAGATTGTGGGCTTTGGAATCAGACAGCTGGGTTCTAATTGCAGCTGCATGACCTTGGGCAAGACGCCAAACCTCTCTGAGTTTCCGTTTCATCATTTGTGAAATGGGGCTAACGTCTACTTGACAAGTTTGTTGGGAAGATTTCAAGAGAGCATGTATATGAAAGCACCTAGCATAGTGCCTCAGAATCTCCTAAACTTACCTTCATTTTCTAAAAGGTAAAGAGAAGGCAGTTGCTCCTGGGGCAGACACACTGGGAGGTACGGACCGCAAACAGGAGGAGCTGTTTTTATTTCTTGAGTCAAGCTGTAGCTTGCTTTATCTGGCTTCTCCACGCTTATCAATGGAATATATATATATAGGGTTGGTTGAGGAGGAGATGGAGGAGTAAGGAGATGTGGGATGATAGCTAAAGAGTATGGAGTTTCTTTGTAAGATGAAAATGTTTAAAGTTGACTGATGATGGTGGCACATATCTGTGAATATACTAAAAATCAATGAATCGTATATTTTAAATGGATGAATTGGATGGTATGTGAATTATATTTCAATAAAGCTGTTATAAAAAAAGAATACTTTTTGTATTTTTTTTGTACTTGTAGTCTTGTTGGACTAATCTGACAATGTGAAAAAGAAATGAGTATAGTCTTAAAAATCCTCACTCAGTCCCTTTGATATTTCACAGGGACTGAGTGAGGATTACATGTGGGAAGTAAGAGTAGGATCCTTCTCATTTTGCTCTCCACTAGACTATCGATATTTCAAAGGGATTGAGTGAGGATTACATTAAATAGAAAATGCACACCAGCAAGAGACCAGCCGAAGAAAACAGCTCTTTATGCCAAATCACAGACCGAGGAGGAGAATGTGGGGGAAGGGCGAGGAGGGCCTTGGAGGACACTCCTCCCCTTTATTCACAGGTTTAGACGTTGTTCCATCTGCTCACGAAGTTCGAATTTCTTGATCTAGAGGAAAGAGAAAGGAGAGCCAGGCTTGGGGCCTCTGCCAGCTAGGGTGACCAAGTGTCTTGGTTTGCCTGAGACTGAGGAATTTCTTAGGCTAAAGCTGGGAAAGTTCAGGACAAACCAGGATGAGCTGACTGGTTGGTCACTCTACTGCCAGGCTCTTACCCATCACTGAGGGAGACAGAGGTGGGGCCTCCTGGCCTTCTGCACCTGGGCCTCAGGCTACCCTGCCCCTCCCTACTCTCTTCCACCTTACATACCTTTCCTGAGGTAGTAACGGGGAAGCTGGTGACAAACACGATGTATCGGGGGATCTTGAAGTGGGCGATCTGCAGACCAGAGGAAGATAAAGCATGAGGTTGGGTTGGAGGGGTCATAGGGTTGAGTGAGGGGACAGTGGGCTGAGTAGTTGGCAGGGAAAGGAAGTTGAAGAACCAAACACCATCAGCTTGTAGTGAGTTGAGGCTCCTACCTTCCCTTTGCAGAAAGCCTTGATGTCCTCAGGCGTGGTCTCCTCCCCCTGCTTCAGCTGAATGCAGGCACAGATTTCCTCCCCCATCCGGTAGTCCTTCACTCCCACCACCTTCGAGTATCCCAGGTAGATATCAGACATCACCATCCCCACCCATTTCCTGCTCCTGGGGGATCACCTGTGCTTACCTGTACTGGGTGCCTCACCTGCACTTCCTGCACCTGCGGGTGTGTGTAAAAGAAGTCCTCAAGTTCTGCGGGGTAGATGTTCTCGCCACCCCGGATGATCATATCTTTGGAGCGGCCCACAATTCTGCAGAAGCCCTTCTCGTCGATCGTGGCGATGTCTCTGCAAGGAAAAGCCAGGAATGGCCTCTTGCCTCAGCTGGCTGGCTCACTCACCCATTCATCAAACATTTATTGAGCACCTACGTGCCTTGCCCTGCTCTAGACTCTGGACGATACAGCATGAACAAGATAATCTCTGGAACTTACGGTCTAGCAGGGGAGGCAGACAAAAGCAAACCAATACCTATAACATATTCTCTCTGTCAATATATCTATACATATGTTTTCCACGGCTGGCTTCTTTTCTGTAGTTCAGGTCTCAGCTCAAACGTTTCCACCTTAAGGAAGTCTTCTCTGACCACCCAATCTAAGAGAAGCTCCCCTCCCTACGACAGCCGCTTTCTCTCCTCTGGTGGTATTTTATTTTCTTCATTTTTACCAATGTCTGAAATTATCTTGTTTGTATCTGTCTCCAGACATG
Organism: Pteropus vampyrus; assembly: GCF_000151845.1. Classification (NCBI taxonomy): domain Eukaryota; kingdom Metazoa; phylum Chordata; class Mammalia; order Chiroptera; family Pteropodidae; genus Pteropus; species Pteropus vampyrus. Next base: position 5,122,514 of record NW_011888885.1, read on the forward strand.
TGGGAAGTAAGAGTAGGATCCTTCTCATTTTGCTTTCCACTGGACCACTGGTATCTAGAGTAGTGCTGGCACATCGCAGGTACATGCAAATTTGTTGAATTAACAAATGAATGACTGAATCTTGGCTCCAATTTTGCAGACACTGGTGGAGTACACTGCCTAGGCACTCTCATCAGTACCGCGTCTGATTCTCCCAAAGCCCTATGTACCGACTGAACATCCCCATTTTTCACAATGTGGAATTAAGTCTCCAAGATGTGAAGGGGCCATCCTGACACACATGTTTTCCCTCTTCTGGTTTAATGTTCCCAGCTCAGCCTCAGGACCCCCAGTCTCCCCTCAGCAGCTAAAACCTCTGCCCCACTCTGCCCTCTCACCCTGTCTTATACCACTTGTCCTGGGTAATTGCTTCCTCAGTCTTCTTGGACTCGTTCCAGTAGCCCAGCATGACGCAGTACCCTCGGGTCCACACCTCTCCAGGTTCATTCAGCTCTGCCAGCCTCCCCGTCGTCATATTCACAATCTGGGCCTGGGACAGGGCAGCTTCAGGCTAATGCCTCCCACCCTCTCACTTCAGGATGGGGTCCCTCAGGAATGGGGGAGAGCTTTGCCTTACCTCCTCCCAATAATAAGGCCCCCTGGCTCTGCCCATTTCGAGCCAGGGAAGGGAGACAAAGACTAGAGTGATTTCATCATCAGTCAGACTTCTGAGTTGGGCACACAAGAACAAGGTGAGGCCCAGGCCAGGGGTGCTGAGGAAATGGAGTGGATGGGAGCTGCTGCAGAGAAGGGCTGTGGAGGACCAGGCCGGCTGAAGAATTACAAATTGTGTGAAAGAAAAGGGAGTGTCCTCTTCCTATTAAGCAGCAAACAGAGAAGCCAAAGAGGGTGATGTGGCAGGGCCATTTGAAGAGGAGAGGCGGCAGAGAGGCAAAGCCTGAAAGCCTAGAGGAGAAATGAGCTGCAGCCCACATGCAAGGCAGGCTTAGCCTCTGTGTGCCTCAGTGTCTGCACCTGTGAAATGGGGAGAACTAAGCTAATCCCTATCTACCTCATAGTGAGGCATCCCACAGAAAGTGGCAGTGAGGCTATTGGACACATGAGAGGGGGCTAATGCACACTCACTCCAGGGAGGAAGACAGGAAAAATCTGAACCAGGATGGTGGTTGGCCCCAGGGGAAGCAGCTGCTTGGGCACACTGGCAGTGACCCTGAGAAGCAAAGGCACAAGGGGGCAAGGGGAAACCAGGTGCAGGCCGGCACAAAGCATCAGTGTTGGAGCAGGAAAGGAGTCACAGCTGAGAATTTGAGAGTGAGAGATGATCTGGGTCAGCCTTCAGGTACAAGGGACCCCCAAAGGGACAGGCTGCTTGGGAGATTCAGTGTTTACACCAAGCAAAAGGTGGAACTCTGCTGAAATGAGGATAGGAGGCCTATGGGAGAGAAAGAGCTGCAAAGGAAACATCTCTGTACTCTGGCTCCTCTTTGAGGCTGTCCTGGCTGCGCCGAAACAGACAGTGGGGCTTGGCAAAAACACACCTCAGACAGGAAGGAAGGCTGTGGAGAAGTTCAGCTGGCGGCTGCCCTTGACCACCACTCAGCTCTTCCCCTCAGGCCTCAGCCCCTGGAGAAAGTCCCGAGACAGGCCCAGGGAAAGCTCTGCAGCAGGGAAGGGTAGAGGCGTCTGTGGGAGGTGGGGTCTAGGGATTCTGGTGTGGGGCTTACCTCTGTGTGAGGCATGATTCTACCCACACTTTCTGCCTTCTGCTGCAAAGTGTCCGTGGGAAAATTCATGAAGGTCACAAGACTGTTCTCTGTGCTTCCATAAAGAACCTAGAGGGTCCAGAAAGGATGTTTGGAGGGAGCTGGGGGACTGCAGAGGGATGGGGTGACTTACCCTGAGGGAATAAAAGGAACTCAGGGGAAAGTGGAGGGCAACCGAATGGTGGGGAAAGAGACACAGTTGTTAGAGGTCAAGGGTCAGGAGGCAGAGGCACTGGGACATTAAGCTGACTAACTCAACTGGCAAGGGCCCCGGCTGTGAAATAAAATTAGGAGCAGGGAAGCCATTCTCTTCTAGCCACGGCTCTCAGTCTCTCTGTTTCCCTGGAGCAGCCACAACCCTCAGCCTGTGGCTCCCAGTGTTAACCATGCCCAGCCTTCTTATCCCCATCCCAGGCTGCCTTAGCGCCCCCCATTTCCTGATTTCAGGCCACAACATCCCCTGCCCCTCCCTTCCAAGCGGAAGGTCCCATAAACTTAATGAGAAAGCCAGCCTGCCTTGGCCCATCTGGATGCCGCATAGACACAGCCCCCACCCCTACTCCTACCCACCCCATCCACGGAAACCTGGGACAAGTGCCTGGCATTGGGGTGAGTGCCCCCAAGCTCTGGAGAGTTTCCTGTAAATTTTATTTCCATCAAAATAAAAATACAGCCAAAGCAAGGATTTTAAAAAGCCAGTGGTACCTCCCTGCCCCCACACCACTTCTAGTGGTTGGAATATCCTGAGCAATAGAAAACCAGAAGCCAGCCTTGGAGGAGCCTAAATACCATCAGGGAATGTTCTAGGCCAAGTATGACCCTCATTTAGAGGCATCCCTCATCTAGGGTGAAAGGGGCTTAGGAGAAGGGCAGGCCTCCACATCTGAGCACTGGGTGAGGGGAGAGGGACTAGCTACTCTATATTCTAGGTCCCTACCAGTCAGCAAAGATACTAGACTTTTGTCTTTCACACCCTCCTCCAATTTCCTCTGTGTCAGCTGGCATAGCTCAGGCACAGCTGTGGTCTGGTGAGACCTGGGGTCCGGTTCATCACCTACCTCCCAACACAGAGGACATTCCCTGCTAGGCAGCCCAGAGCTGAGACCCTGACTTCCCATCCTCCCTTTTCCACAGGAATCTGGGCACAGTGACTGGCAAGTGGACACACAGAGACCTGGTCGGCTGGGACAGGGGCCGCCCACAGGACCTGAGCTGTCCAGAACTGTCCCTTGTAGCCAAGACCCAGGCCCCTCACCCACCCTCCCAGTCCTGGGGCCACTGCCCAGGGGTGGCCTCTGCCAAGTACATCTTGGCGCCACTCTGGCCACCACCCTGAGAGACCCCTCGGGGTTGGGTCCTGACCACTGGGGGTGGGGATGAGGGGATGGGATATTTTAGGGAGATTAAAGAAGAGGGAGGTGGGACTATGGTTGTTCAGTTGCCCTGACTCTGGTACCTGTGGTCTTCGGATGTGTTTGCGAGGCCTGCGGGTCACTCCCTTCCCTGCCACCCACTTTTCTGGTTAGTCTTCAGCCACGGGAAAAGGGGAGAGTGGTTGCAAGGGAAACTCAAGCAAGCTTCGGGCTGGGAGAGAAGGGCCAGAGGCAAGTCCAAGGGTGGGGAAGGAGCTCGTATCTCCTTGGGGCTGGCTGAGTGTCTTACCGGAAGGGGGAGCCCGACGTCAGGGCGACTAGCACGCTAGGGCCGGCGCCGCACAGGAGCCCCATTAAAGCGCCGCCGCCTGGCCAACCGCGGCGAGACTCGCGTCCGGCTGTCCGGCCCGGCTTCCTCCCTCCCCGGGTCCAGGGCACCCGGCCCAGTGTGTAATGGTGGGCGGGGGCAGCTTGGAGGCTCCATCTTGAGCAAACAAATACTTTCATGGAACGCCTCCCTCTCTGCGGTGTAGTCTCAGGGCTCTAGACACGCGCCTCACCGCAGCCCCCTCCCCTGCCCCCGCCAAAATAAATAAAAGCATGAGGAAAGGAGCTAGGGGTCTTCAGGGAAGCTGGATCTGAGAGCAGGGGACAAGGCTGAGGGCCACGGTCCCAGCCCCTACAAGGTCGCCAGCTGGGGGAGGGGCCCCACTGCCTCCCTGTCTAGGGCGGGGGCGCATCTCTGGGCGGGAGGAAGTTAAGCCCGGTGGCCTCGATGCTCCACGTAGGAGCTGGCTCTGGCTGCTAGTTGTGGTCAGGGCCACCGTATAAATAGGGCAGGAGACCCGAGCGCCGAGGACTTCCCGCTGCCCGCGCCCCGCTGCCGTCGTGCAGCTGCCCCCTGCCTGGCCCCAGGCATCCTGGCCATGGCCCACCCCATGCTCTTGCTCAGCCTTGGCCTCCTGGCCGGCCTGCTGCCGGCGCTGGCCGCCTGCCCCCAGAACTGCCACTGCCACGGCGATCTGCAGCACGTCATCTGCGACAAGGTGGGGCTGCAGAAGATCCCCAAGGTGTCAGAGAAGACCAAACTGCTCAACCTACAGCGCAACAACTTCCCAGTGCTGGCTACCAACTCGTTCCGGGCCATGCCAAACCTTGTGTCGCTGCACCTGCAGCACTGCCAGATCCGGGAGGTGGCTGCCGGGGCCTTCCGTGGCCTCAAGCAGCTCATCTACCTGTACCTGTCTCACAACGACATCCGCGTGCTGCGTGTCGGTGCCTTCGAGGACCTGACCGAGCTCACCTACCTCTATCTGGACCACAACAAGGTGACCGAGCTTCCCCGGGGACTGCTTTCCCCGCTGGTCAACCTCTTCATCCTGCAGCTCAACAACAACAAGATCCGCGAGCTGCGTGCAGGCGCCTTCCAGGGCGCCAAGGACCTGCGCTGGCTCTACCTGTCGGAAAACGCACTCAGCTCCTTGCAGCCCGGAGTTCTGGACGATGTGGAGAACCTCGCTAAGTTCCATCTGGACAGGAACCAGCTGTCTAGCTACCCCTCAGTGGCTCTGAGCAAGCTGCGGGTGGTGGAGGAGCTGAAGCTGTCCCACAACCCCCTGAAGAGCATTCCCGACAATGCCTTCCAGTCTTTCGGCAGATACCTGGAGACCCTCTGGCTGGACAACACCAACCTGGAGAAGGTGAGCTCCTGGCTGCAGAGCTCTGTCTTGGCTCCTTCTTCTCAGCCTGGAAGCCCAGGGATCCAAGGCCACGGCTGGGCGCCATTCTCTAAAATTGCCTCTGTTCCTCTGGCTATCTCCGAGGTGATGAGCTAGCTGTCTGTCTCGTCACATCCTACCCTAATCCCTGCCCTGCTGTCCCTGTTCCTAGTCTCAGCCACTGCCCTCCTAGCATTCCTACTTATAAACAGAGCCGGGGCCACCCTGGCCCCACCAATGGCCCCTAGGAGGCATTTCCAGTGCTCTCAAACCCTCTGCTGTGGGCAGCGGCCACTTCTTCCTGTCGGGCCTTCTGCCTCTCCTCTGCTTTTTTTTTCCCCGTCTCCAGTAAATCTACTACCCCATAAAGGAAGGTTTGTTTATTGAGGAGACTTCCAGAGGAGCCAGGCGAATCAGGTCCACAAAGAGACCCTGTTCCTGGAGGAGGGTCGGGGGGGTTGGGGGGGTGCGTGCATGTGTGCTCTAGTGGAGTGGGGGGCTGGGGAGTGAGCAGGGAGGAAATGCCAAAGGAAAACCTCCTCTATGCCCCCCAGAGGCCATGGTAGGTGCCCCACCCCACCCCTGCAGTCCACATACACATTCCACTGCATTCTCAGGTCCATTTCAACTGAGTGGGGACCAGGGACCAGAGGCTCCTCCATGGGTTGCAGACATGGCACCCATGAGCTCTATGAAGGGACAAAGGCAAGAGCCACACACTCGTATCAATCTTTGGCACAGGTCGCCAGGTGTCTCCCCACAGGGAAGACTGGCTGTACCTCACTGTCCCACAGACAGACCACTGACTGCCCTTTGCCCACCCCAGACCCATCTCCTGGCTGCAACCTCATCTAGTCCTTCCTCCCCTTTTATGCCCAGTGCTCGGCCTTGGGTCTGCACAGAATCCCTCCTTGGGGCTGGAAAAATCGTTCTGGTATGAGGGCTTTGGCCAGGAGGTTTGGGCAGGGACCAGGACAAAGTGGGGGAGATGGTCATCGGAACAGTCTGGTTACCAGAGAACTTCATACCCCTTCTTGCCACTGGCATGGCGATGAGGGCAGAATCGTACCTGGAAGGCAGCCAACCTTTGTCTGCATGGATGGAGCCTGTCCAAGCCTGCCCTTCTGCAGTCTGGCCCCTCCCCAGCTTAAGCCCACCAGTGCCAGAGCAGCCTTTCAGTGGGAAGCAGAGCAGGAAAGCAGGAGCTGATCTGGGCCAGGGGAGGCCAAGCAGGATCTGTGACGCCTGGGCCAAGATGTGGGCACCAATAGAATGTTTCCTCTGGAGCCATCCAACCTGGCCAAAGCCTCCACCAAGGAGGTTCCACAAATAGCTTCTGGCAGACAGTGAGGACAGAGCTGGGGAAAAGTCCCAGGCCCCTGGGGCTGTGGGAAGCCTGGGCCCACTGCCCATCCCACCAAACACTGATCAGGTTTACCATGTGCCAGCTTGGGCCACTGGAGCCGAACTCCGGCTGCCTCGCAGTCACAGTGTTTGTGTAGGGAGTTTTGTGCCAGGGCAGAGGAGCTGGGTGTGGTCCTTTAGCTACTGTTCACTCCCTAGTATGACCCTGGACAAGGGACTTAACTTTCCCCCGGCCCCATCTGCGCATTGGAAATAATACCAGCTATCTCGAAATGTGGTTGTATGGATTAAATCATTGGAGACAACTTAGTCACACTGTGACACTCCTCAAGGCGCTGCTGCTTGTGTCCAGGGAAGGATCCTGCCCCTCTGGGGCCATAGAGCTGAGAGAGGCTGGACACCGGGACTGGGGTGCTCACTGATGCCCACCTTGCCCCTCAGTTCTCCGATGCTTCCTTCCTGGGTGTTACCACACTAAAACACATCCATCTGGAAAACAACCGCCTGAACCAGCTGCCTTCCAACTTCCCCTTTGACAACCTGGAGACCCTCACTCTCACCAACAACCCCTGGAAGTGTACCTGCCAGCTCCGTGGCCTCCGGAGGTAAGTGCACCCCCATGCCACCCCCAGAACCCTCCTTCCTGTGATGCAGCGGAGACACTGCCCTGCACTAAGACATCTGTCATGTGTCCTAGATCTGCTCCCTAACAGGTGTGGGACCCTGCAAGCTCTCATATTTATAAAATGAAGATGACAGTTCCAGACTATCCTAGAGCCAAGGCAATCCTGGCCTCATGGCTCACTGTCCCCTCCTCTAGTACTCACACATCTCTTCTCCAACCTTAGCATCTCTCTGTTTTTCCAGGTGGCTGGAAGCCAAGACTTCTCGTCCTGATGCAACTTGTGCCTCACCCGCCAAGTTCAAGGGCCAGCACATCCGTGACACAGACGCCTTCCGCAGCTGCAAGTTCCCCACTAAGAGGTCCAAGAAAGCTGGACACCATTAAACAGGTGGGAGCAAGGCAGGCATGTCCCTCATTCCCCTCTCTGGAGACTCTGGCAAGTGAGGAGGGTGTCCCAGGTCCTCCCTGCTCACGGAGAGACATGCAGACTCTCCAATTTTGCAGGGAGAAGAGGGGAGGACCTGGGTTGTTGGAGTTCTGACACTGATTCTTGCCTCACTGCAGATCCTGACCCAGCCGGTCCTGGTGACTGGCCTCTGCCTTCTGCCGGAGAAACTACTGACCTTCCCACCTCTGACCCCCATCTTCTTCCACAGCCTCTGCTGATGCACAGAGCTGTCCACACCTAGACATGTCCTGGCAGGGAGACTCGGGCACTCCAGCACCAGCCCAGGTCCACCTGATGGTGAGGTCTCCATCTGCCTGGCCCTTCCACCTGGCTCCCCTCGGAGAAGCTGTTTCTGAGACTCCCCACAAGTCCTTTAAAACCAGAACTGGGTGGGCATCAGGATGGCCACCTTCCAGAATCCTCCTTCCCTCTGCTCCCCTTGCCCTGCCATTTGAAAACCAACATCAGATCCTTGCCCCCACCCCTTGTTTCCAGAAAGGGTCTTAAGCCCATACCCCAACTCCGCCAGCTCCCCCCTGCCTGGATGTTCTAGCAGGACACCGGTGCTTTGCCGCATATCTCTCCATGCTGCATGTCTTCCCCAGATTTCTATGAAAATAAATTTATGTATGTATACTATTTACCCCCATTCCCTATCTCTATGACTCGCCAGCTGCTGATGAGGTCAGGTTGCATTTTCTCACATCTGATTTCTGGAAGGAGGGTGGGCCGAGAGGATCTTCCCTGGAGATCTTGCCTGGGCTTATCCCCACTTTCGTCCACCTGTTCTCATCCCGGTCCTGGCCTGTCACCCACCCATAGCCCCAGCTCCGGCCACCACTCACCACCAGCTCCCGTGCGTTCAGCTTTTTGATGATGGCTTGGATCAGCTCTGAAGGTACAGGGGACCCGCCAATCACAGCTGAATCGAAGAGAGGGCTGACATGGCTTCCCCCTCCTCCAGGCCCGGTGGACCCCCTTTGCCTGCAGTTCTTTTTAGGGTAGAACATTTGCTCCCTCCCCTGACCCTGGATCCACTCCTACACCTGGCAGCTGGCCTTGGGCTGGTGTCCAGGGATGCTTGGGATTTGCCTCCCTCCCACCCATGTTTCTACAGTGAACTTCTTGCCCCCTAAATAAAGGATTGGATGTACATCTAGCTCACCCAGGCCAGTCCTGGCCTGGCCACCCTTGGCCCCTTCCCACCTCCACACATGGCTGAGATGTCGTAACTGGAGAAGTCAGGCTGGTTCAAAACATCCACGAACATTGTGGGAGTTCCATACAGGAAGCTGCCTCTGTATAAGGGGGGTTGGGAAGGTGGCATCTCAAATTCAGGTTTGGAAGTATAAGAGAACTTCCTCTTCTCACCCACCCCACCTTGAACCTGCAGTAAGGGCCAAGGCTACAACCGTGGGGAACAGGCAAGAGAAAGTCCTGGAGAAGGAACTGGTGCTCTCTTTGGGTGCCCCACTACTCTGTTTCCATTTCTCCTGGCTGGAGGGAGGAGACATCTTGGAGAGGGATCAAGGCCCAGGAGGGAGAAATAGGAGGGTCTCATGAGCCTGCGGGTAGCTGCCCACTGATGCCCACCTCTCTCGGCTGATGGCCTCCAGCGCCTTCTTGCCATCAAAGGTTGGAAAGGACACGATGAGGGTGGCACCATGTATCACGCTCATCATTGTGCCCCCGACAGAACCCAGACAGTGGTACAGGGGGTTGGGCAGGACTAACCGTGACTTCTCTGGCGTCTGGAGATGGAAGCAGGAGGCTGGGTCAACACAGGAGCCGGAAGCCCTAGAAGCTACTTCCTTTAGCCAGCAGGGGAGCCCAGCAAGCCCCACCCCCACCCATGCAGGGTTCCAGTAATCCCAGACCAGCATCCTCTCACCTTCAAGTCCATTTTCAGGCGCTTCCCTAGGAAGTAGGAGTTGTTGACAATGTTGTGATGGGAAAGGGTAGCCCCCTTGACTTTGCCTGTCGTCCCCTGACAAGACAAACAGGTGACACTTAGCCCCTTTCTCCCTATCTCCTTTCTTTCCTGGGCCACTGCAGGAAAGAGCACTAGACCGTGAGTCAGGAGAATGGGACTGTTGCCCCAGATCCATTCATTTTTTTCAATATGCATTCACAAAGGTTTACCACGTGCTTGCATGGTGCCAGGTGTTAGGATGCAGATGCAAGAGATAAGGTCTCTATCCTCATGCCACTCGTAAAGTGGTTCAGAGAACTCTGTGGCCCAGCAGCAAATTCTCCTTCTGGGCCCCGATTTCCTCATCTGCCAATTGAGGGGGCAGGCTCTACCAGCTCGGACCTGTGGTGGCACAGTACATCTGCCTGTGCTGCGGACAAGAAGGGCAGGGGAGGGGGGTATGTGACAAGGAAACTAGTTGCTGATGTTTTCCAGGCCAGAGAGGACAGCTAGGGCAAACCGCAGGAGAAGTGTCTGTACTCCTGACCTCCTCAGCTGTGTCCTTATTCTTGCGGAAGAGTCACAGGGGCAAGTAGGGGATAGCATGCCAGCCTGAGCTTGGGGCCTGGAGACTTCTGCCCTACCGAAGTGAACTGGATGTTGACGGGGTCATAACAGGACAGGAACTGCTGGGTGTGCTGGAGCTGGGCCAGATGCTGCTCTTTGCTGCCAGTTGCCACCACTTCATCCAGGAGCAGTGTCCCAGGCAGAGGGGTGTCCACTGAGATGACTGTGGTCAGATCTGGGAGCCTGGAGGTAGGGAGGGTGGTGAAGGATGGCTGAGGGAGGGCCCAGAGAGACACCAGCCTCCATCCTGGGGGTGGGTAGGGAATGAGGAAGCCAGGATGCCACACGATGTACCCTTTTCCATCTGGGATAGCCCCACCTCTGACTCTTTAAGGCCCCTGGCTGGGCCTTCTCCAACTCTGGACAGATCTGCTTCAGGATGTTGTAGTACTGCTGGGTCTTGAATTGCTTGGGGAACACGAGGGCTTTGCAGCCCACCTGTGGAAGGGGAGTCCACCCCATCCACAGTCAGCAGGAAGCCCCAGACTGGGAATCTGGTGGAGTTCACACTAACAGTTGCTCTCTCTCGTACATCCTGACATATACATGCACTACTCTTTAACACACACACTACCACCATGACACATGCATGCACCAGCCCCATACATACACCAGCCTTGTATCTGCCCAACCACCCCCTCCTCCCACCCCCTCCCACAGCCTAAAGAATGACAGACTTTGGGTATCACCCATCTGTGCATGCCCTCCCCACTCTATCAGCCCTCTGTGCCAGGTGCTCACCTGGCCCCACTCCCCAGGAATGGGTCCTACCTTCTTGAGGGTATACTCTAGCTCCGAAGCCTGGTAGCCTGGGTTCACAGACACCTGGTAGAGACAGCAAGGGTATGTCAGTGTCCTGGGCAGACCCTGTCCCTCTTGCTGCCCCTCTTCCTTCAAGAGGTTCAGAAACATGGTGCAGACAAAGGCAGCGCCCTGCCCCTGCAAAGCCCCTTGGTGGCTTCAGGAGAAATCACTACCCAGTCTGAAACCAGGCAGGCGCTGGTTTTGCTCTGGGGCCAAGGAGCTGGGGGGGCTTCCTCTGAATAATGCCCTCCCCCCAGCTTTGCCAGGCAAGCCCCTCCTCACCAGAATGAGGCCTGCTTGGGCTGTGGCCAGCTGTATGAGCACCCATGCATATGAGTTGGGTCCCCACATGGCCAGCCGGTCACCCTTGCGGAGACCAATACTCAGGAGCCCAGAAGCAGCTTTGTCCACCTGGTATAAACATACAAGGCACAAGAATGAGATGAGGGCAAGCAGGAAGGGGCCATGACTCCCACCTCAGCCCTTGGCCCGAGGATTCACATCAGAACCACCTGGGAACAAGGGACAGGCCTCTGAATCTGGGGTGGGGCCTAAAATATACAGATTTAACAAGTTCCCTAGGAGTGACTGATGCAGGAGGCATCCAGGTCACCTCTGCCTCAGCCCTGTCCTCATCTCCTGACACCCCTTCGGGTTCTCGGGCAGCCCCAGCACCCTGCTCCACAGTCAGTTGCTCCCCTTGTAGCTCCGCCCAGCTAGCACAGCCTGGGGCTGGCACCTGCCCACTTTGAGGGTTCAAGGTTAGCACCCACCTCTTCCTTAAGCTGGGCAAAGGTCAACCTGATGTTTTCATGGACGATGACCAAGGCCTCTCGGTCCGGAAACTTTTGTGCTGTAGCATCCAGGCAACTCCCCACAGTCTTGTTGATAAGAGGCAATTGGGTGCAGCCCTGGACATAGCTGAGGCCTCCAATGGGCAGGGTAGCAGTGTAATCCACCTCTTCGGAACTGCATGGAGAGGTGCCACGGGCTCTATTGCACCAGGCCAGGCCTCCCTGGCACTAAGGGCCTGGCACACCCAGCTGGGAGGCAGCCTGCTTACAATGGATTAGGGACTACTCCAGAAACTGTTGAGCCTGCCCTATCCCGAGGAACCACAGCTGTTAAACTCAGGGGCTACTTCACCCTTGGGAGATCCAGACCAGAGGCCGACTTCTTATCCTTAATAGGAGAAGTTTCTTTTCCCCAACCTATTCCCCAGTTTCCACTCAGTGCCAGTGGCCAGGAGGCTTGGTGCAGAAACCTTAGAAAGGGAAACCGAGGCAAATCATGGTGTTCTGACTAAGCAGACAGGTGGCCTAGGAAGGCTAGGAATGGCCTCATCCTAGATACTGCATCCTCCTGATAAAAAGCCCCTGGGTATTTGTCAAAACCTATAAAATAGTTCAATACAAGGACTAAATCTTAATGTAAACTATGTATTATAGTTAATAGTAATATGTCAATGTCAGTGCACTAATTGTAACAAATGTACCACACTAATTCAAGATGTTAATAATAGAGGAAGCTGCATGTGGGGTGGGAGGAGTTTGTGGAACTCTATGTACCACCTGCTCGGTTATTCTGAAACTCTAAAACCGTACCAAAAATTTAAGCCTATTAATTTAAAAAAGCAAAACCAGAAAAGGCCTCCAGAAGTCCAGGTATTACACGCTTAGGCCTATCTGTGCTCACGTGCCCAATTTGGACAACTGCTAGGCTCCCACCCAGGCCACATGGTTGTGTAACAGGTCTCAGACCTTGTTCCCATCAGAAAGCATATGCTCCAGGTTCCAGCCTTCCAGGTCACCTCCAGGCCACCACTGGGTGGAGTAGG
>NW_011888885.1:5136425-5199153 GCF_000151845.1 Pteropus vampyrus
TTCAACACAACCCAAAGGCCTTGGCCAAAAAGGGCAGCCACTTCTTTTTCTATTCTTAAAGTGGTAGGTATTCCATTTAAACATGAAAAAGGCAATAAAAAAGATTTTGTTTGAGGAAAAGTTGTTTGTTTGTTTAATGTGTTGAAGCTGGAGGAGGACAGCCAGCAGCTCCAGTTGCTCCTAACTCAAATAATTAAAATAAATATTTAGTAAGGCCTTAGATAGTGCAAAATACAAGCCCCAGGTAGAAATGAATATGTGTAAATCAGTCAGGTGAGAGCCATGACAAAGTAAAGCCCCACGCGCAGGGGTGCCCTCAGAGAATCTGCACATGAGATTTCAGGCCCAGATCTGCTGCTAAATCTGATTTCATAACTCAAGACACAAGGATTTTTTTTTTTTTTAAAAAGAACTCTCTTGATTTCTCACTTTGGCAACTAATGTGCTCCTGGTTTTATACCCAGTACTTCACAGTGCCTGGAATGTTAGAGATGTTCAACTGAATAATCAAGTGAATTAATTATTAATAACACATAAAACAACCCAATTTAGAAAATGAGCAAAGGACTCGAACAGACATTTTTCCAAAGAAGATATACAAATGGACATCAAGCATGTGAAATGCAAAGTAAAACCACAATGAGATGCCACTACACACCCACTAGAAAGGCTATAATCTAGAAAACCAAAATAAGAGGTGTCGGCCAGCATGTGGAGAAATTGAAATCCTTGTGCATTGCTGGAGAGAATGTAAAATGGTGCAGCCACTGTGAAAAACACTTTCGCAGTTCTCCAAAAAGTTAAACATAGAATTACCATATGACTCGGCAATTCCACTCCTAGATATAAACTCAAAAGAATTGAAAACAGGTGTTCAAAGGCTTATACACAAAGTTCACAGCAGTACTATTCACAGTAGCCCAAAGTGAAAACAACCCAAATGTCCAGTAATGGATGAATGGATAAACAAAATGCGGAACACCCATACAATGAAATATTATTTAGCCATAAAAAAGGAATGAAGTGTTGGAGAGGATGTGAAGAAAGGGAACCCTCATACATTGTTGGTGGGAATGTAAATTGGTACAGCCTCCGTAGAAAAGAGTATAGAGGTTCCTCAAAAAATTAAAATAGAGTTACCATGTGACCCAGGTAGCAATTCCTCTACTGGGTATCTACCTAAAAAATTTGAAAACTTATTTGTAAAGATATATGTACCCCCTACGTTCATTGCAGCATTATTCACAATAGCCAAGACATGGAAACAACCTAAGCGTCCTTTGACTGAAGATCAGATAAACAATATGTGGTGTACAATGGAATACTACTCAGCCATAAAAAGGATGAAATATTACTATTTGCAACAACATGAATGGATCCTGAAAGTATCATGCTAAGTGAGATAAGTAAGACAGAAAAAGATAAGAAACATATGATTTCACTTATATGCAGGATATAAACAAAAAGCAACAAATGAACAAACAAAACAAACAAATAAACTCATAGACACAGACAACAGTATGGTGGTTACCATAGGAAAACAGGAGTGAGGGGAGGATGAAGAGGGTAAAAGGGGTTAAATATAAGGTGATGAAAAGAGACTAGACTTTGGGTGGTGAACACATAACGCAATATACATATGATGTATTATAAAGTTGTACCCCTAAAACTTATGTCATTGACCAATGTTACCCCAATAAATTTAATTTAAAAAAGAAATAATCTCTAATTTGAATGTAGCAGGATTTTTCTTTCTGAGGGTTCCAATGGATAAAATAGTTTATGCGCCTTCTGTACAGTTCATGATATCCTGTGATTACTGGCTCAACCAACCCCTTTCATACATGGATGCATATTCTCCAGATTCAAGAGCACAGAGCAGCTCATGACACTTTGCTCTTGTTTAGAACATGGCATACTGGATACGAGGCTTTGGTCCAGAAGGCAGCCCCGACTGGAATACTGCTCCAGTAGGAAACTAGAATCCACCTGTTAACTATCTGCTTTACGAGTCATTTCCGGGAATGTCTATAGAGACTTTTAATGACAAATTGGGAATGTAATGATTCTGATTTATGAACAAGATGGGGACTCTCAGTGGTGAAGGGTGGAGGTGGGTAATCCCCTGCATGGTATATGCACTGAAGGGAGAAAGGGAACATTGAGCAGTTTCTCTGTAAAGCTGTCATGCAGCCTTCACAGGCAAATTGTTCAGGTGCTTTTATGCCTGTCTTACAAATGGAGAAAAGTGACACAGTTAAGCAACTTGTCCGAGATACCACAATAAAAGCTGATTAAAACAGCCTCACCAATCAGATCACAAAAACCTTTCCAGTAAAACAGATCAAGTGATATTGACATATGAAACACAATAATGACCTAATCTGCCACAAAGTCACAGATGAAGGAAGATGAATGGCCAGCAATGTCGATGTCACAAATCAAAGCCAAACGATCACGAGGAATTTGTTCTCCAAGAGATCAGCAAAGATGGAAAATTCTGGTATTATGATGTTTGTAACTTATTTTCAAATGGTGGCCAAAAAGTGTGTGTGTGTGTGTGTGTGTGTGTGTGTGTGTGTGTGTGTGTGTAGAGAGAGAAAGAGCAGAGGCAGAGGGAGAGACCTATTCTCTGACCCTTTAGCAGCTGATACTCCAAATTCAATCTTTTTGGTCATTTATTTGGATTGTTATGTAACTGGGTCCAACAGCTGTTATTCCAAAAATTATAATATCAAATTCTATTTGATACTCTAATAAATTAAAAGTCACTAGAGGGGAAAATATAACAAATCAGAAATTCTCTGCCCAAACCAAAGACTGCTGTCTTTCTAGAGTTCACGTATAATTTCAAAATTCCATGACAGGTATTCTTGTCAAAGACTGTTCATAGGCAATACCAAAAAGCAGTTTCAGCTAAATGAGCATTCATCCTTGCCAGTGGAGCCAGGGATTGGGGCCCGCTGTCATAAAGAGTATATGAGATTTGTTTCTATTATTTCTTACAACTGCATGTAAATGTTGGCATCTCAAAATAAAAGTTTAATTTTAAAAGTTCTTAAATTATATAATATAGAGACCACAAGGTAAAACCAGGCCGCCCAGTTTAGTGGGCCTGGAAGTTACACTGTCCTCACCATTCTCTGCTGGGACAGCCCCTTGACGCTTTTATAAGACCTACTCTAGAAAAAAAAAAAAGACCTATTCTGGGGCCCCACTTCTCAGCTTGCCTTTTTGCTGCCACAGAGGTGAAATATTGCACAGGTGAGACAGTGTCCTTTGCCCACGGTTATCAAGGAAAGCTAAACTGTTTTATGTATAACACACTCTTTCATGAATTTTTGTCAAAGTTAATGCGTCGCTCCTCTCAAAAGTGTCCCTTGGTTTTTGAACAAAAGAAGCCCGGCACAGAGACTCAAGAACAGGTAAAGTTAATCTAGGAGATTAGAAATCAGAACAGTGGTAGCCTCTGGTTGGGAAAGGGAATTGACTGGAAAGGGGCATGAGAGAAATTTCTAGAACTGTGTTGTCTATACGGTATAGCTGTTAATTACATGCAGCTGTGGAACACTTGTAATGTGGCCAGTCTGACTCAAAATGTTCTGTTAGTGTCAGATACATACCAGATTTGGAAGATTATATGAAAAAAAAAGTGTAAAATATCTCATTAGCAATTTCTAAAAGACTGAATACGTGCTGAAATGCTATTTTGACTATATTAAGTTAAAGAAAATATAACATTAAAATTAATGTCACATCAAAGGAATCGCTTCATGAAGTATATAAATATCTAACCACTATGCTGTATACCCGAAATAAATATAATATTGAATGTCAACTGTAATTGGAAAATAAACATAAATAAAATTTTAAAATTTTAAAAATTAATGTCGCCTATTTCTTATTACTTTTTAAATACGGCTGCTAGAAATTTTAAAATTACATATGTGACTCACAATATATTTCTATTCTGTTTTAGAGTGATGGACAAGTTCCATATCCTTGGATGCTGAGTAATGGGTATGTACATTTGTTAAAATTCATTGAACTGTACACTTAAGATTTGGGCATTTTACTGCATATAGTTATACCATAAAGCCCCATGATCTTTTCACCACCTAACATATCCTTCCTGAATGAGACTACAGCTTGCAAAGGACAGAGACTACAAAGAACTCCCAAGTGGTAAGAGTCACAATAAGATTTGAGCAGGGTACTCTACATTTGGTGGAAACTTTCATTTTTTAGCATCTTGAATAAAACCACTGGTATATCTGTGTTTATGCTTATGTAGAGAAAGTATGCAGGAACTTACTGAGTCCAGGAAACTCAAGAAGACAGAGAACATTGTTGAATGCCTGAACTACTCATGGTGGGGAGGCATCCATGCTTCAGATTTTCCCTTGGGCTACTTGTATGGGGCCCCCAGAGAAAGCACACAGGAGTCGGGGTAGGGGTGGGGGGCTGATTCAGGATACCCAACCCTTGACGGGATCACTAAGGTACCTATAGGTCTGGATCTTAGCTTTCTAGGGTCAAAACCCTTGATGTTTTCTATGCACTCACCTAGGACTACAGAGAATCACATAGTAACATTTCATGTAAGTATGAATACTTCATACTTCGACCATAGCCTTCTTGGATTCAGGAATCAGGTTCAAACACCAGCCACCTTAGGAATCACAGAATATCTGCAGAAATGTAGAGTGCTTCTTTTCCAAGTGGCCTATTTTACAAAGAAACCAAGGTCTAGAGAAGTTGAGTGATTTCCTTAAAGCTATACTGAGTTAGAAGTGAGTGGGCTAGGATTTGCTTTCCTGTCATCTGACACTGAAACTGAGAAATACAAGCATACCTACAAGGTTCAAAAAACATGTTTCGTCAGCTAGAAACACAATTTGTTTTATTTCTGAAGGGAGGCAAACCTGGCAAGGTTGCTGGTACTTGTTACATATTAGCACTATACTCCCCTAGCAAAGTCCAGTCAGGATATAAAACATCCTGTATTTTGGTTTGTTCAGCATATTATCAGGAAAAAAAAAAAAAAAAAAAGCAGTCCTTAATCCAAACACTTAGCATAAGCACAGACCTGTCAATACATCTCAAGCAGCCCTGCCTTGGTTTAGGCAGTTGCCCTGCCAGAACTGCTTCCTTCTTCCTCTCCACACGAAAATATTAAAATGTGGTTTTGTTGGAGTTGAAAGGACATACAAAATCATTATTACACAAGCACTACCTGTATAAAAGCTTATTACTGCTTGGCGAAGATTTCCTTGGTGCCAGGCTGTGGTTTAAGAATTTTCTTATGTAACTTCATTTAACCCTCACAACAACACTACACATGAAAAAAGTCAAGTTCAACTTCGGCCCCAGAGCTAACAGGTAGAAAGTGGTTCCTTTGAATCCAGATCTGGTAGACTCTAAAGTTTCTGTCTGTAGCTTGAATAAATAATGTTGGGGAGATTAGGAGGGCTCCATATCCAGGATTCAAAAGAGTTCAAGCACAAGCAAGATTTCATATAAGTCTATAGGCGTCATACTTCAAACTACAATACAGTCCTATGGCCGAAGGGTTCTGGCCTCTTTAGGAAGCCTTCCCTAATCTCATTTCCAGCAATTAGATTCTCTCCTGCTTTGATTAACATCCTTTAAGGGGGAGCACCCTTTCTGCTTTGAATCAGTGGGTCTATAGTCTTCATCTGCAGATTCCTTTTAGGCAAAGAACTCAGTGAAAACAGATTTATTCATCTTTGTATTCTCCACTGCACCCTCCACAGTAGATTGTATACCTACTTCCTGCAAGGCAGGAAAGGGTAACTAAAACCAATGTGTATGATTCACTGACTACAACACCCCAGATGGATGTGACAACATCACAGGTAAGCCTTAGAGATCTGGGGGAAGCCTGGGCATCTCAGGTTCATCAAGGAAAAAGTGTTAGATTTCTCCCTCCAGGGCTTCCTAAAGTCCCAGACTAGCCCATCTGTCTTCCTTGGGGAAGGAAATATGTGGACAAGGGGAAGAAGTTGGTGGTTCGGGAGATCTGGAGAGCAATTGACAGTTTCTTATTTTCTTCTGGGGAAAAAAAGGCTCTGGACAGCCCCAACTTTGATGGAGAAGGGAGTGTCCAGCAGATCCAAGGACTGGCCAGGAGAGAGACTCGGGTGCAAGAAAAAGGCCACTGAGTGGAGATCCTCTCCTACTTTCAAATCAGTTGGAATTCCCAGACACCATTTGAAGGTTCTCGAAAACCAGCTCTGCCCCAAAGGAAAGTCTGAGAAGAGCAAGGCTTCAGCAATCCAACAAATATGTACCTTAGTGACAATGTCACCAGACTCAGAGGTTAGGTAATGTACCTAAGGTCATGCAGCGAGTAGGTGGAGTTCAGGGCTGTAACTCAAAGCTTCCTAAATAATTAATAGGCTTGGAATGTTAGGCATCAAGAAAGCAGGCCGTGTGGGACCAGATCGGAAAGAGGAAAGAACAAAAGTTCAAGAACATTGCACACATTTGACTTGGAACACAGAGTCACGATCATCCTGATTTATATTTTGCCCACTAGATTGCAAACTTCTGGAGGACAAGATCCTACGGCTTCCATAGTCACAGCACCCACCAGGTGCTTGACATGACATTCTCAGAAATGTCTGTTCAATGCTTGAAACTCTGAGGGTTTCTGAAAGGGAAAGTTGGAGTGGAAGGGATGGGAGGGAATTAGGACAGATGCTCAGGAAATCTTCTCTCTCTGGAAAAATAGATCTTTTCGGGACACAGAGTTTTCGGAGGCCTGGTGGCCCTTCTCTGAGGTCACAGACCTGTAGCAGGAGAGTGACCTGTTTTGTTTACATACAAAAAAGTTCAAAAGTCAGGATTGTTGCCATGTGGCCAGAGGTGGCTTGATTTAGTATTAGAAAACATGTACATTTTTGGGGGGGATAACTTTCCTTAGAAGCCTCACAGTCTAAGAGGGCACCCAGGAGCCCAGAGGTGGGGCTTGGAGGCCAGGGGATAGTGATGGTAGAACTTGCCTAGGGAGCACCGGGAGGTAGTGAAGGACACAGCTAGTAGAGAACCCAGCCCTTTTCACCAGAATCCCATCCGACCAGTCTTGAGCCAGTGGGTTTCCTCAGAAAATTAGGTATGGTAATCTTAAAGCAAATTCAAAACATTGTGATCTTGGAGTTCCAGCCAAAAGAGGAGTTTGCATCTTCTTCTAACTCTCATCATCCAAAAAAATTTTTTAACCAAACAGTTCTCTCATATGAGATGCTTCTTTGGGCTCCTCCTCCCTTTTCCACGTCCAGGCCCACATCCCATCTGGTATCCAAAACCAGGTCCTACCCCAGACTGAATATCCAGCCCGGCTGGTGGCAGGACAGGCTCAGTGGTGCCCAGGCCTCTGCCCTGCTGCTTGCTGAAAATAACCACCATAACAACACTGATAACAACAGCATTGTACAGCTATGGAGAGAGCAAAGCAACTGGAGGTGTTCAGCCTTCACCTGTCGGCCCCCACTCCATCCTTTGCACTGGGGACAGAAGGAAACAGGCCCAGTAGACACAAGGAGCAAAAGCAGTGTTTGTCAGTAGCTAATGAGGAGAGGGGAGACTGCGGAGTTTAGTAGCCTGAGGTGGGCAAGATGGGGCTGAAAATCCCCCAAGTTTTTCCCTGAAGAGCGTGCAGCTCAGAGGCAGTGTTCTGGGGACAGAGTCCAGACCTTGCTCCTGCCCCTCTCCCTGGGGCTAGATTGCTAAAGGCCCCCAATGCTGGTCCTCTGCGTGCACATGAATGTAAGAATCTATAGAGTCCTGGACCAGAACCTGGAGTCAGTGCGGGGTCACTGCCAGCCACCAGCCAAGTCCCATTCTGAGCCGGCTAAGCCAGTATTTCCTGTTGCCTAAGTGCTAAGTGCAGGGTACCTACTACCCCGAGGTGCAGCAGTTGCGGGCCTCCCAGCCGCAGTGGGATCAGCCGCCAGGGAAGCTC
This sequence comes from Pteropus vampyrus, assembly GCF_000151845.1. Lineage (NCBI taxonomy): Eukaryota > Metazoa > Chordata > Mammalia > Chiroptera > Pteropodidae > Pteropus > Pteropus vampyrus. The sequence goes on from NW_011888885.1 coordinate 5,144,413, forward strand.
TGCAGGACCCTCGCGCCCGCCCCTTCCCCAGGCCCCGTACCTGAGGGGACGGACACCCTGCAACCTCACTTCCCGACAACCCCGAGAGAGGATGGAGCGGACTCCTAGCATTCCCAGACTCTCGGCGAACAGCCTCCCGAGACGCAGCATCCCGATGCAGACAGCTATGGCTCGCCACGCAGGTGTCCTGGTCGGAGGAAACTTTTAAAGTGAATCGAAGCGGGGCGAGCGCGAAGCTAGCGGGGAGGAGGTAAAGCTCGCCTCTGCCTGTGGAGGGAGACCGACTCGGACAATTGGGGCGGGGCGGGGTAGGGTAAGGCCACTCTGCGCGCGGCCACCCTCCCCTGCGACCCGCGGCCCGCCCCCTTCCACCCTCGAAGAATTGCCCTGGTTTCCCGCTGGATCTGAAGTCCTCGGCTGCACGTCTCCCTTGGCAGATCTCCACTCCCAACCACCAGACCCCTAGGTTTTGAGGCGCAAGAGCTTGTTGATTTCGTAGAAGGAAGCCAGTAGTACGTGAATGCGGTGCGCATGGCGAAGCCCAGAAGCCTCCATTCCTGGACGCGCGTCATGTGCCGTCCCTTTCCCCTCCCCACCCCCGCAGGGCTGTGAGGCAGAGACCAGGGAGCCGATACAAAGTGCCCCCAAGGCAAGCCAGCTGGGGCATAGGTCCTGCTAGGGTGCGGGGAGGCCACTGGGACGAAGGGTGCCACCGGTGAGAGAGTCCCAGCTGAAGCCAGATGTCAGCTTCAGAAGAGAGACCAGTTCGTACCCCCATCTTCCAAGCGGCAGCTTCCCATGGCTCCCCCTAGGCCTCTGCTTTCACCTGCCTGTGCAGTGAGGTGGCCTCAAGGATTGAACATGTGCGTCACCGTCCCTTATTTGCCTGCCCTAACACAGTTTCCGTGAGCTGCCCCAGGTATATATGGAAAGCAATCTCACTCTCTCTCTAGCTCCTCTTTATGGTCACCGGAACCCCAGGTACAGCTGCAGGAGGGAGAGAGGGTGACATTGCTCATTTCTGGTCCTGGCTGGAAAAGGTGGCAATAGGCGCCCGAGTGGCACGTGTGCCAGGTCCACACTGTCTGTCTCCAGCCTTGACCCTTCCTCCAGAGGAAGAGGGGGAGAGCAATGAGAGAAAGGCCCTGGCAGGGTAACCTGCTCTCTCATGGCTTAGAGGCAGTGACGAAAGCTGGGCCAGAGAGAAGAGGCAGCTAAGGGTGGGGTCCGGCCTGACAAGGCCTTCGCCCTTATCTGGGAACTTTGGCTCAACTAAAGTCATGAGAAGGAGACTATGCAGCTCCTCTTGATGATGCCGAGAGCGAGAGAGCAATCTCAGATCCCCCTGAAACCCTGGCTTGTAGGGAAGGTCTCCACACTTCAGATTGTGTGGGGATGGAGCAGGAAGGAAGACAGAGGAGCGGAGAGATTATGAGGAGCCAGGCCTCATATGCGAGGTCATGCCTTCCTGGTGAGACCAACTCACTGACTCTGATAGCCCAGCCAAGAATGTGGGGCACTGGCGAGTACCTCAAGTCTGGTGACCCCTTTCTGGGCCTGTGAAGTGAGGGGTGGATACTGGTCTGGCAGACTCTTTCACTTTCCTTACTAGTTTGAGAGTCAGTTTTAGGGGAAGAGAAGGATTAATTCCTCCTTGAACTTCGCTCAAGCCTTGGCCCTCCACATAGTGGATTACTCTGCCTTACCAAACATAGGTGCAATGGAATCATAGCTGTCAGTTTCAGGATACCTCCCGCAAGCCTGACTCTTAAAGGATATTATCTCTGACCCCCACAATTACTCTGCAAGGAACGGTCATGCCTTGGAATGTGTCTCTGTTTTTATGTATGAAGACACTGAGACCCGGAGAGGTTCAGCTACTTGTCCAAGGCCAAGGAGGGCACAGTGAGCACAGGCCAGGTGTCTGCCTATACTCGCTTTGTGGCTTTGGATAAGTCTTAGAGCCTCTCCAGCTTTAGTTGTCTTCTTTCTTTAAGATGGGGGTAATAGTACCAGCCTCATGCAGAGGAGTGGGGTAAGAATTGAGTACTGTGGCACAGTACTGGTACTCGATCATTTTTTGGTGATTGTTAGTTTCTTTCTCCATCCTCTCCTTCCTCCTGCGTCTACACTCTGAGACCTTCCTCTGTGTTAGGTATTGCAAACCATTTTTAGGAAGAGGAAATATTTTTCACTCTGCAAAGCCTTGAGAGTCCTGGTAGGTAGGCATGGTTCCATGGAGAGGGAGAAGGATTGGGAGAAAAAATAGTGAAGATACCTGATGTGGAAGTCCTTGAATCTGGGTATCAGATCGTATTGACTGGAATTCTTGGGTCACTTTGAAGGAGTGGGGAACAGGGCACATGGGCCATCCAGGCTCTTTAACTTTCCTTCCTTTTTCTTCAACTCAGTTCCTCATAGTTTCTCCAAGAGGTTTCTGCCTGAACTGCACTCGAACACATCTGTTTTGTGCTGCACATGACTCTCATGGTTCACGGGCCCTGTGATTTTGCTCATGCCATTGGCTACCTAGGGAAAGCCCTTAGTCCTTCCCCTTCACCAATATCCTTCCTATCTGTGCTTCAAAAGGACTATCTGTGCTTCAAAAATGTGCTCAAACTGTAAATACCACTTACTGATTTTTAAAAATTCTTAGTATCAGCTTATGACAAAAGTTCAGAAGACTTCATCGAAGTTAGGAGACAGAAGTAAATGCTACGAACCTGGGACATCACACCTGGCTGTAGTTGAGAAGTAAGGGACAGGAGATGGAGAGTGAAGGCAAATATCCTTACCTTGTAAATCGAGGTGTCAAGAAATCCATCTACCAATGATGAAACATGAATTAAAGGAGTATGTTATTTAAAGTTACAAAGACAACCAGTATATGCACAAAATAACAATGAAACTATTTAAGAGGATTTGGAAAGAGAGATGAGAGTGCATATCCTTACCTATTGAACAGAAAATAAAAAAATGGCTGAAAAAGTATTTCGTTTAGAGGTAAATAACAGAAGATAAAACGGATATGGTTAAAATAGTTCAAAAATTGTCCCCTTTGGACTTGAATAGACATTTTCTGAAGAAGATATGTGAATGGACAATAAGCACATGAAAAGATGTTCAACATCACTAACATTAGGGAAATGCTCATCCAAACTACAGTGAGATACCACCTCATACCTGTTAGGACGGCTACTATCAAAAAAACAAACAAACAAGTGTTAGTGAAGTTGTGGAGAAATTGGAGCATTTGTGTGCTCACTGTTGGTAGGAATGTAAAATGGTGCAGTGGCTATGGAAAATGGTATGGCAGTTCCTTAAAAAATTAAAAACCGAATTCCGAAATGTGATACAGCAATTCTACTTCTGGGTATGTACACCAAAGAATTGAAAGTAAGGACTCAGGCAGACATTTGTACACCAATGTTCATAGCACTATTATTCACAAGAGCCAAAAGGCAGAAACAATCTAGATGTTCGTCCACAGATAAGTGGATAAACAAGATGTGGTATATATATGCAATAGAATATTATTCAGTCTTATAAAGGAAGGAGATTCTGACACATGTTACAACAGGGATGAACCTTGAAGACATGATGCTAAAGTGAAAAGAGCCAGACACAAAAGGACAAATATTGTATGATTCCACTATATGAAGCACATAGAGTAGTCAAAGTCATGGAGACAGGAAGTAGAAAGGTGGTTGCCAAGGGCTAGGGGAATAGGGACCTAAGTGTATGGAGTTTTAGTTTGGAAAGATGAAAAAGTTCTGGAGATGGATGGTTGCACTTAATGTACTTACTGCCACTGAACTGTACACCTAAAAATTATTAAAATGATAAATTTTATTTATGTCTATTTTATCACAATCAAAAAGCATGGTTCTCTTTGAAGCATAGGACCGGGAGGAGGGGAAGAGCAGAGAACTAGTTTTGGTTAGAAAGCCTTTACCTTGTTTTATTTTCCTAGGACAGTGTACATGTTTTATCTTAATAAATTTTTTGTTAATTGGACAAGGGAGGCATCCTGACAAGCACCGTTGATCGAGTACAGGGACTAGTGTGTTTTGTAAGGTTTTCACTGTAAAGCAACGATTGCAAAGGGTTACAGTCTCAGAGTCTGGGAAGAATCAAGCTCTGCTTCTTTTTCTCTCAATGATCTTGAGCACATATTTTCTCTCTGATGTAATTTTTCTTAACGCTCTGTCGTAACTGATTGTTTCTAAGTAGTATATGAAAAACGTCCCTTTTAAAGAATTCTCAAAAAAAAAAAAAGAATGTTCTTCATTATATGTCTGAGAAGGGGGCTGTCTAATAAGAAATGCAGCAGTCATGAAGGAGAGGTAGGAAAAAAGGAGACTGCTGGCAGCCATATGAAGAAGAGAGGAGAGGAGGACGAGGAAGGGAATTTTAATTTTGAAAAAAGAGATGACAGTGACTTAGAACATGATGTTTATACTTTGCCAATTAGATCCAATACTAAAACGAAACAAAAAAGGACAAATAAGACAAAACAGTAGCCCACATCAAAAACAAAACAAAACCCAAAAACCCAAGGCTGACAAAAGTTGTTCTAAAAATGAATGTTTCTGATTTTCAAACTGAAAGTGAAAAAAGGAACTTGTTTCTGAACTGCTGTGTAGAGTAAAATTATTCGATCGCAACTAATAATTGATGGCGGACACAGGCAGATGTGATCTTAATCAATATTTTCTTGCTGACAGCTCCAAATTGAAAAACTAAATAAGCTTCCCAGCAGCTGCCAAACGTTGTAAAAGCCTTGCTTTTGTAAAGAGTGTAAAACAAAAATCCTTCTTTGGATGATGTCATTTTTAACTTTTCTTGAGTCAAAGTCAAGAGCCAAAGTCAACTGCAAAGTCTTGGATAAAGACCCAGTGTTTTGGTAATTTAGACCAAATCTAATTTATCTCTCTGTCCTCATTCATTGGTTCAACAGATATTCAGTGAGTGCTCACTTGATACTAGGCACAATGCTGGGTGCTCAGGATGGAGATATGAATGAGACAGGGAGTCTGCCCTCATTGGGTCATAGAGAACACCAACCCTGAGACTGACAATGGAGTATGGTGTGGCCGGTGCTGTGGGAGAGGGGGCACAGGGGATAGGCACCTACCTACTCTAAGCATGTCACAGAAGGTCTCCTAGAGGTCTGAGCTGAGCCCTGAGAAATGAGTAGTGTAATAGTTTACTATTACTGCTGAAATAAGTTACACAAATTTAGTGGCTTAAAACAGTTTATGCTCTTACAGTTCTGGAGGTCAGAAGTCAGGAGCCTTATGGGACTAAAGTGTTGGCAGGGCTGGTTCCTTCTAAAGGTTCCTGGGGAGAATCGGTCCTTGTTTCTTCCAGTTCCAAGTATTCCTTGGCTTGTGGCCACAGCACTCTCATCTATGCCTTCATGGTCACATTGCCTTCTCCTCATCTATGTCCAATCTCCCTCTGCCTTTCTTATAAGGAAACTTATAAGATTGCATTTAGGACCCACCTGAATAATCCTGGATAATCTCTCCATTTCAATATCCTTAATTTAATCATATTCTAATTTATTCAGCCATACCCCTTGTGATGAATTTGACTTTAAATGCAATCTCAATTATATATTAATGACTCACATATATTTGTATCTGTTTCCAAACTATATTGTTTCATTGATACCTGCCTATGACAATGCTAGACTGTTTTAAGTTTTATTATAAGGACTAATATCTGATTGGGCAGATATCTGTGGCAATTTATTAAAAATTTCATGAAGTATTCTTGGCAATTCTTGTACAGTTATCCTTTCAAGTGAATTAGATTTTTTCCTCATATATTTATTTTAAGATCATTTTTACCTAGTTCCAAAAACAAAACAAAAATCTTGTTGGGATTTCTAATTGCAGTTGCTTTAAATTTGAAGTTTACTTTGAGACAGGCCGATTTACAGAAGCATGGTATATCTCTCTACATTCGGAATAATTTAAAGCAAATCCATATAAACAAGTAAACTATATAAACAGATCATTTGCATTATAAAGTACTTTGGGGGCTCCAATCTTCAAGGACTATCTGAGGCTGTATTTCAATCCACTTCTGGCTGTAATGACAAACTGTGAACAGGGCCCAGCGTCATTAGAAAGGTTGACTCATGCTGCGTAGTGCTAGTCGGCTCCTTCTCTGTGAGTCCTTGACATGCTTTCCTATTTTATTATTCCCATTCTGCAGAAGGAGAAACAGAAGTTTGGAGAGGTGGGATGACTTGCCACGATCACACTAGAGCTACAAGGATAAAGGTTTGCCCAAGGTTTTCCCAAGAAGCAGTTGTATCATGTCTTGGTCCTGATCTTTGGCTTCTCAAGGGCTGTGGTACTTTGTGTTCTCTTTGATAGCTCCCCAAACAACCTCAACATCCAGGTACAAGGTGGCACTTGGTTTGGGGGCTGCAGCACAGGGCCAGTCTATTGTTCCCAAGGAAAAAGCTGCCAGTGGATGACAGGTTTCACTTTCTCATGAAGCCGTGAGTTTCCGTCCTTAGGGATTTAAAAAATCTTTCTCAAAGTGAACAGCTACTGTTAATCCCTCATTTCACTGTCCAGCTTCCCAAGGCTGTGCCTTTGCCTGTCTGTATTGAACCCATTCTTCAAAGCCCAACTTACATTCCACCTCTTCCATGGAGGCTTTCCTGATTTCTTCTTTCTTCCTAGGCTCCTCCTCCCTACCATGCCAGGTATGACTCACTTTCCTTGGAATGCTTTCACTTACTTGCCATGACTGTTCTTAAATGAATGACCTCTCTGAATTTCAATTACTTCCTTTGTAAAACTGAAATAATATCTGCCTACACAGTTGTTGTGAGTTAAGAGAAATAATATATGTAAATCACAGTCCTAGGACATAAAATGTGCCTACATACGTTAATCTGAGATTATCACACTCGGACATACACCCATACAGCCGTGTACATTCACACACAGATTTTACTTGTATGGATTCAGATGCTTATTTTTTCTATGTTTTATAACAGTTATGTGTGTAGTGAAAAGAAACAGGATTTGGAATCAAAAGATTTGGGTCTGACCCTCAACCAGCTATGTGACTGAGGACAAGGTTTTTCTCCTTGAGTTTCTTTCTTCATAAAAGAGAGATACACAATAAATTATGCCTTCTAGTCTCTTCATGTACTTTATCAAAGTAAGATGCTCAAGAGCTTTAGAGATTGCCAAGTGCTAATGTCTTATTACTCAGTTGCCTTTGTCTATTCCACAGAAGCCTAGCACAATGCCTTGCTGGGAGCAGAAGGAGTGTGCACACAGAGTTATTAAATGAGTAGGCTATTGCACCGATTTCATTCGGTCTTCACATTTCCCCTCTGAGATAAGCCTTAATATCCCCATTTCAAAGAAGAGCTAAGTGAGGTTTGGAGTGGGGTAAGTGCATTATTCATTCATGCAGCAGACATTTGAAAGAGCAACCACCATGTATCAGACACTGAGACACTGGAGCTACAAAGATAAAATCCTTGCCCCTCATAGTCCAGAGTGAAAGGTAGACACAAAGATAAGTATAACACAAGGCAGATTAGGAATTACAGCTTAATATTTACTGGGTACTTACTAAGTGCCATTCACTGTGGCAAGTTCTTCCTGTGTTTAAATAAAACACAGTCCTCCCCATTATTATTATGCCCACTTCTCATGAATCCATAGATACGGCATAGTGATTGCTTATGGTTTTATAAGTAGCAAGAGGCAGAGCCAGGTTTAATACCCAATCGGCCCAGTGCCAGAGGCCCCACCTTAGCCACCAAGCTTTACCACCTCTGATAATAAGCAGGACACAGGGGATCGTCAGAGCCCCAAGGAGGGACCCCTAACAGTCTGGGGTTCACTGTAGTCAGGGAAGATTTCACGAAGGACTGAGAATTAACTAAATAGAAGCGTGGGCAAAGCAGGGCCATTCAGGAGAGGGAAAGGTGAGGAGGCCACCTGGAAGTCTACACGGCATCCCAGGCAGGGACTGGGACTTGTGAGGAAGCTGCAGAAGGGTCTAGAAAGGAGAGTGGTCCATATCCTAGAGGTAGCTGGAAGTTTGAAGGGTTTTAAGCAGAGGAGAGACCTGGCTAGATTTTTAGATCACCTGAGCAGTTGGGTAGAGATGGGTGGGAGGAAGAGAAACTCAGAGTAATCTCAGGTACGAGTAAATGGTGGGCTGGACAAGGGATGGGGCGGCGAGGAGGAGATAAGAAAGATTCAGAGGTTAAGTTTTCCGGATATTGGCTTGGAGATTGTTAAATAGAGAAAAGGGAGCAATTATGAAGGTCACGCAGTTTCTTCTCCTAATCCAGGAGGTGATCTCATGAGATCAGTGTTTGATGCAACTTAGGTCTCTGGCTCGCAGTCCCCTGCCCTTTCGCCTACTGGCGCTGTCAGAGACGATGGCCGCGGTAGGGCCCCTTAACGTCACCAGGGACTCGGAGCCTTGAACTCTTACCCCTCCGGTGCGGGCAGCGACTGCAGTGCGCCATCCTTGGTGCCAGAGGGCGCTCCGGCACATGCTCGGGCCGCTCTGGCCGCTCTGGCCCAGCCTGTATCAGTGATCGCGGAAGGTGACGTGGACACGGAAGTGGTCGTCGTCGCGGCGGCACTGGTGGGAGCTGGGCGCGGGGATCAGAGTGTGGACGGCGGGCGGCAGAGGTCTCGCACCTGTGGTGGCGGAGGACGCAGGTGTTGTCGGTTGGTTGCGAGTCCGCTGAGCCGACGAGCGGCTTCTCAGGCTTCCTGCCGGTCGGAGTCCCTGAGCCGGGCCCCGCTTAGGCGGCGTCACCATGACCAAGGCCGGTAGCAAGGGCGGGAACCTCCGCGACAAGCTGGACGGCAACGAGCTGGACCTGAGCCTCAGCGACCTGAATGAGGTCCCAGTCAAGGAGCTGGTCAGTACAGTCCCGCGAGGCCCAGGCGCCCACCCGCGGCTGGCGCTAGCTCTTGCGTGGACCGCCTCCTTTCCCATGCCTCAGTTTCCACGTCTTAAAATAAGGTGGGGAGAGTGGGACTAAGTCTCCGGGGACGCCGCGTCCGGCCTCAGTGTTCTTCCTGGGATGTACACGTGTCATTTTGGCGCAATTCCAGAAGATGGGGTTAGCTGCTTGTCCGGCCACGGGCTTTTTAGGAGTCAAGAGTGAATCTTCCCTCTACCCCCATTTGGGGGCGTTTCACAGCGCTCAGCTCCGTGCTTGATCCCAAGTAGGCTCCCATGGAACGGTTGTTGGATGTATTCGGAGAATGAATGAACAAATGAATGAATGACTAGGTCTGTGAAGTAGGCCTTAGGGTAGGCCTGGGTATGGCCCAGAACCCGGCTTTTCTAGGAAGCCATCAATCCCAGCTGGGCACCCCAACCCTGAGGTGTCCTTCCTTGGAGAAGGTGAAGTTTCACTGCTTGGTTGGCAAGGCCTCTTGCCTACTTGTCTGAAACTGGCAGGAATCCCACACTGCCGGGGCCAGTATTCTCACATTACCACACTGGCACCCAGGGAACTGAAGCCTGAGGCCCCTGGAAGATAACTAGTTGTTGCACAGGTGCAGTAAGATCGTACATCTATGTTTTTCCCACCTGGTTCCCCACCCCTGCCCTTGCCTTGAATGACTTATACTTTTCTCACTGCCTTTGGCACTTGGCCCAGCCTTCCATCCTCCTTGGCTGTGTAGTCTGGAGGTTAGCAAGAAATTCCCAGTTCATATCTCAGCTCCATTGCTTAATAGCTGAGTGCCCTTGGGAAGCTAGTTAACCTTTATTTCTAGAGTTCTTCATTTATAGAATGATGATAATAGTTTCCATCTCATAGGGTTGTTATGAAGATTTAATAAAGTTGTAATGCAAAACATCTGGCAGGTAGCAAATGCTGGTGCATCTAGCTGTTCATGGCGTTCTTCCTATTGTAATATCTATAATAACTCTTTTAGGTGCTCAAACTCCATTCTTGGGATTTTTCTGATAATTGGCAAGTGCAGATTGGTCCAGGGTCCTTAACTGAATTTTTGGCTTCTTCTCTATCCCAGAAAGACGGCCAGCCTTGTTTATACCCAGCTCTAGGACCGTTGTCCGAAACCGTTTACTCCAGGCATCTGGTCAGCACAGCACTGCCCCTAGGGAGAAAGAAGGGTCAGTTTTGCTGAGCCTCCAGCCCTGAACACCAGGGGGAAATGGAAATGGGCCATGAGGGCCTTATTTTCACTCTGTTATTCACTCATTTATTCATTCAGTCAGTCATGAATCAGCCAACATGTATATTGAGTGCCTGGAAAGCCTGAACTGGGGAATATGGAACTCGCAAAGCTATATTAGATACAGCCCCTGCCTTGAAACCTAATAAGGAGGAGTGCTGGAGAAAATATTAGAAGTGCGAGGGAGAATTTCTAAGAATTTGTTTTCCTTTATTGGATGTTCCACAGCAAAACCCCTACTCTTTGCATTCTTCCCTATCTTGTGGTTGACTGGCTCATTTTTTCTTCTATGCCTAGAAACATTACACTTTAATGCTATTTTTTTAAAAAGTCCTTTCCTAATTGTGGGAACTAGAAAATGCTTCCTTAGCAGATGTCACTGAATCATTCCATGTGTTGGTCTGACATTTCGTTCTCATTCTCTTTCCTAGGCTGCCCTCCCAAAGGCCACCGTACTGGATTTGTCCTGCAATAAACTGTCTACTCTACCGGTAAGAATGGCAAGCAAACACAATTCCTTCTAGAGCCCTGATGCTTCTCCTTCCTCTTTGGGGGAGTTGTGTCATAAGGCGTAATTTCATGTTAGGCCTGCAGTCAAGCTTCAGCTAAATCTGAGCGTGTTTGGGGTAGAGTGGGTGGTTTGTCTCAGTGGGAAAGGAAGCAAGGTAGAGGTCTTATTCTTTAGAACAGTGGGAAAGTCAGACCACAGAAAACTAAAGTCAATAGGATGCTGGCCGAGTCAACTTATTGGGCTCATCTCTTTTTCTGCCTTATTAATTTGAAAAATAGTTTACCTCCGTATTGCATGGAAGAGGCAGGAGACCTTCGTAAATTGCCCTGCATTTCAGGGAGAAAGCTATTTATAAACTCTCCTTGTACATCGTTTGATGGGGAACAGGAAAAAATGTGGTTTCATGTTCCACTGTATCATTATCCTCCCAGTCTTTAATTACTTGAGATACTTTTTTATTCAGCACATCCAATCTACGGTCAGATTTTTTTTATTTTTCTTGCACGACTTCTCTCAATTCTCCTTTTTCTCCATCTGTGTAGGTGCTAGAGTCATTCAGCCCCCTCACCCTCTTCTGGATAAGAGCTGCTCTCCCCTCCATAGTAGTGCTCCTTCATTGTCAGGCCTAAGTTTGTTGTTGTTGCCTTTCCTGTCCATTATCCTGGTCAGATCACTCCTTGCCATTCTCTGTTGGGCTCTGGCTTAGGGATTGAGTCTCAGAAGTTGGCAGTTTCTTCACTGGATCATTAGTCCATTCCCCCCTCAGTATTCTTCTGGACCTCACTCACTGTCTGTAGCATCTTCTCGCAGCTCATCGAGAACCATTTCTAACACTGAAGAAAAGCATCTGAGATTCTACTTCTTTCAGGAAGTATTTTGTGTCTAATTAAAGAAGGGCAGCAATTCCTTGCAGCCTGACATCTGCTGCACACATTGTCAGATAATTATTCAGTACTCCCCCCGACCCTCGCCGTGTACTTTTCAGTCTGTTCAGTTGTATGGCCTCATCTGCAGTGCAGATCCACTGGCGTTTACAAGTCTCCAGAGAACACGAATAGTGCCTCGTTAGCTCAGGTTGGAGCTTCACTTTAAATGGGTGCTGAGCAAAGGCTGAATGACAAGAAGGCTGTTTTGGACTGTGCTGAAGAAGAGCCAGGATGTGGGTAGGGTAGGCCCCAGCCCATGCAGTGAGTCAGTCATTCAAAGAACACTCATGAAGCACCTGTGCTAAGTACTGTGCTAGGTGCTGCAAAGAACAAAAAATAACACTGAGAACTCAAGGGGCACTTGATCTTAGGAAAATGGATGGTCTCACTATGTTGACAGCTCCTATGAAAGGTGGACATGGGGTAGTGTGAGAGGACAGAATGGGTCCGTAATCACACCCGTAGCAATGTGAATAATGGATTGGAGGAAGAACAGCGTGAAGAGACCCACACTGATTTACGCCTAGTTTGTGCTTGGCCCTTTTGCATGCACATTTAACTATTTACCACCAGGAGTGATGCTTGTTTTGCCTGTTATCATTTGAGGAGATATAGCTCATAAGAGGTAGAGTCAGGATTTATGCACAGGTGCCTCTGACTTGGGGCTACTGGATTGTTCCATTAAAGTGTGTGAGCCCCACGTTTAGGTGTTCTCTCTTTGGATCCTAGTCGGATTTCTGTGGCCTTACACACCTGGTGAAGCTGGACCTGAGTAAGAATAAATTGCAGCAACTGCCGGCTGACTTTGGCCGTCTGGTCAACCTCCAGCACCTGGATCTCCTCAACAACAGGCTGGTCACCCTGCCTGTCAGCTTTGCCCAGCTCAAGGTAACAATTCATGAACCAGTGTACATGGCCAGATGTGGCAGAGGTCTCACGAACTGATGGAGCATGGCTTTGAGAAAGGCTGATTGAAATACTACTTTATTGGCATTGCCTCATGCTTTACCTGTGGCTGGGACATAGAGGGGCTCTCTTCCTGCTCATTTGGTTCCAATTTGAAGGACTGTGTGTGTGAACTTGAGTTTAGCCAGCCTCTCTGCCCCTTTTTAGAGCCTGAAGTGGCTGGACCTGAAGGATAACCCCTTGGATCCTGTCCTGGCCAAAGTGGCAGGGGATTGCTTGGATGAAAAGCAATGTAAGCAGTGTGCCAACAAGGTAAGCACGAAGCTCCCCGGGGTCTCCTTTATACGCCTCCCTGGGACTTGCTTCTGCCTCTTGTTTTTCCTCCCAGGGCACCTATGGCTGTGTGTTGATTAAAGCTCTAAGGTCTCAGTGACATATGTCTACCATGAGCGTGGCAAGCAAAGGGACTTTTGTTTCTATGTTTACTTTACAACTAGTGGAATAATACTATCTCTGCTCTACTACAGGACTTCCATTCTCAAGAAACCAGGACCTTCCGTGATCTAGCATTTCATTGTCAACCATTTGGATGGCACAAAAGGGTTAGGGTCTGTGGCCTTTCTGAGTCACAGTTATTGTAGGAATTTAGATAATAAAGGTGCTAATATTTTGTGAGTTTATAGCTAAACAGATACATCCCTTGCAGATCTGGCATTTGATTTCATTTGAATCATGTGACATAGTGAGGAAATAAAGTCTGCATGGAAGGCAAACCAGTAACCTTGAAGGTGCCTTACATTGTTCTTAAGAACAGCACTATACCCATCTCTCAAAAACTCTAACGATAGTCATTTTTTTTTTCCTCGAGCTTTAGAACAGGTAGCTGCTGCTTCAGCAGAGTAACAGCTGACTTACTTGGCTATGTTTAGGGACCATGGTAGACAAAAAGGACTTTAGATGTTAGAATTAATGTAAGTGAAGTGTGTGTATATTGGGTCTCTACATGAATCTCAAAAGTAATGGCCTTTATTATCATTAGTTCAGGGCTTTCTATATAGTCTCATCTGTGTCACCCATTGTAAGAATCCAAGAACAAAGTCAAGGCAACACTTTGCCCTTAGCTGGGAACAGTACGAGTGATCAGTGAAATTCTGTAGTGTTAGGAGCGATGTCTATTCCGAGCGACCAACAGTAGCTACCGCTCCTCTCCCTTTGTCTTACATGCTTTACATGTTTCATCTCATAATCCTCATAACCCTGGGAAGTAGGTATTTATATCTCTGACACGAGAAACCCTCATTGTTCACAGGCCTTTCATTTATCTATTTATTCATTCAACAATTAATATGTTGAACCATACGAAATTGCCGATATTCTATAGTTATTGTCCTGTCAGAATAATTTTCATTGCATGCAAAGGTCTTTAGTACTGATATATATCTTCTAGACAGACCAGGTAGCACAGTGCATTGTGGATGTGGCAACTAAAGTTATGCTCCCTGGTACCATTTCCCTAGAGCTGTCTCCTGCAGCATACCTTCGGACATTGTAGAGGAGTGGCATGAGACAGTCAGAATGAGGTTACTTGTCTCCAGGAGTTATTTTAGGTCTCACCAGCTCTGACCATGTATGGGTTAGTCATAGTAACTGATCAGCTTGGTGCATAGTAAATCACCTTTTAAAAATAATTTGTGAGTTCAGTGGTGTTCAACAAGTGCTTACTATATGCAGTGGGCTGGGATAGGCAGACAAAGTCTACCCTCCAGGGGCTCACAGTCTAGACTAGAGGAGTCTCTCCTACGTCTGAGTTTGCTGTGTTTGCAGATAATTCACTCCTGATTATAGCCAAGGCAAAAAGGGATGTTTCTTAAACCTCCCAGCTCTTTATTTAGCCAGCTCTATACCCCCTAAAACCAACTGAATGGTTGGTGCTTGTTTAAAATTCAGAGTGACACAGGGACTTTGAACTTGGGCTGCCTGTCTCCATCATGCTTGACTCTCCTCCAAAGGAGGGAGGCAGTTTCTTGTTGAGCAGCCATTTTTTTTAGGAAGCTTAACTCCATTTGAAGAAGTGCTGGCAGGTTCAAATCCTGGGTTACTCAGGACAGGGTTTCTTGTGGCTTCAAACCAGGCTCTTGGAGCTGCTTTTGCAGGCCTGCTGCTGAGCTTCTCATGGTGGGTGTCTGCATGTTTGAAGCTTCCATGAAGTAAAATAATTCCATCTGAATACATTTCTGTCCTGCAGGGTGTCTAGTGAGGTAGCGAAACACAATTTGCTGTTGTAATTTAGAATAGTTTAGGTTTTCCTCTCGTTAATGCAGTAAAAATGAAGTTTAAAAAAAAAAAAAAGCAGTATTTATTGAGCACATATAATGCCAGGGATTATGTTAAGCAGCTGGTACAAGTTATGTAATTTAATCTTTGCAGTAGGCCAGAGAAGTCTTACCTCAGTTTTCCAGATGAGAAAATTGGTTCAGAAAGGTTAAGTCACTTTCTAAGTTCATGCTGTTAGTAAGTGGTAGAGTCAGAATTGTTGGGCTCCGAGCTTACATTCTGTCCTCTACATTCAAAGAATACCAGCTTTTAAAAAGTGCAAACAAAACTGAAAGAGTCTCTTACATCTTATCCTAACCATGCCCATAGTGAGAATCTCTGGCTGTTTTAGTTAGAGGCCAACCGTGACTGAGTTGATGAGAAGTCGAGGGGCTCAGGGCGCCCGTGTGTCTTGTGGTGTTTGGCAGATGGCCCCTCCCTTTTCTCCTAGCGCTCTCCTGCCTCTGCATGAAGAGGAGTGGAACCAGCTCTGGGAACTCAGAAGACCTCCTTCCCAGCTGTGCTGCTTTCTAGCCATGTGACATGGACAAATCGCCCGATCAGAGTCTCAGTTTTCTTTCTTTTGAAATAGAATCCAGTCAGTTGTTCATCAAACATGTATTGAGCACCTATAATTGGCTAAGCTCTGTGCTCGCCTACAGACAGGGCAATAGCCCCTACCCTTACCTCACAGTCTCCTAACTGAGCTAGATAAGAAAACGCCCTAGGACTGGGGTGAGAGGAACCTGAGATAACCAAAGGAGGGAGGTCAGGAAAACGTCCTGGAATAAATGCTGTTCCTGCTCATCACAGAGCTGCTGGGAGAATTATATGCAATCGTGCATGTGGAGTGACTATAAATGGCAGGATTTTTACAGACTCCAGTTGGTGTTGTGTTCACAAACTTTTTTTCTTGACAGCTTCAGTGAACTGGGTTCATATGACTTCTGTAACTGAGCTTCAGCACTAAGTTAGCATACAAAGAGGACTAACTCCATTAGCTCTGCACTGCTTCTGGGCCCCGTGGTGACCTGGGATCCTGACAGCAGTCTCTTGAGACTCCCCTGAGCAAACATGTGAGCTGTGATGACTGCTGCATGGAGTAGTTCAGCACCCTCCTCTGCCTTTGCAGGTGTTACAGCACATGAAGGCCATGCAGGCGGACCAGGAGCGAGAGAGGCAGCGGCGGCTGGAAGTAGAACGAGGTGGGTGGCCATCCCTCTAGTCATCTTCTGGTCCTTATCCCAGCAGCTGGTTCTCATGCTTCAGGAGCTGGAATCCAGTAGAGGGGTCATGAAGAGCACTGGGGAACAGTGTGGTATTAGATGGTATCATCTACATCTTATGAATCTCTCCAGGCCTGGCTTCTCCACTGAGCTCCCAAGTCATGTTCAACTGCTTATCTTTCTGTCTGCTTGGAGGGTTAATAGGCACCTCAAATTAAGCATGACTAAAACAGATCCCCTTCAGCCCCTTGCAGTGTTCTCCATAATAGGAAATCACCAGCCCTGTAGCCATTCAAGCTTGAAATTAGAAAGCTGTCCATGATTCTTTCCTTCTGTTAAGCCCAAATCCAGTCTGTCAGCACATCCTGAACATGACTTTCTCCACTTCTGTGCTGCTGCCATAAAGAAGCTTCCATTTCATGGACTGTCATATTACCTGTCTCTATACTTGTGCCCTCTCCTCAAAGTCAATTTTCACACAACAGCCAGGCAGATCTTTTTAAAACACAAGTCAATTATGTTGCTCTTTGGTGACAACCTTCTAATGGCTTCTAATTGAATGTAGAATAAAATCCAAACTTAGTAACATAGCCGACAAGGCTCACCATGGCCGAAGCATACTTGTTTCTCTGGCCTTGTCCCACACAAGAGGGGAGAATGCAGTTGACTTCAGCCACACGAGCCTTGCTTTTGTTTGGACACAACAAGTACAGTCTCAAATTCAGGGCTTTGCTTGGTTTCCTTTTCCCTCAGATTTTTCCATGGCTGGCTTTGTGTAATCCCTTATGTCTCTGCTCAAATGTTGCCTCAGGGTAACCTTAACTCTTCAAGAACCACCAAAACTAGAAGCCTTCCCACCTGTCATTCTCCATCACATCCTCTATTCTTTCCTTTATAGCACACATCACTATCTATTTTACTATTTGTTCACTTGTTTATTGTTTGTTTCCTTTAGAAAGTAAATGACTCGAGCACTAGAACCTGCCTTGTCTTCACTGCTATATCCTGAACACTTAAATCAAGGCCTGGCACACACTAGGCATCCTATCACCTGGCTGGCTGACTCCTGAGCCCCTTACCGGAGGGCTCCTGTCGTTAGAGGGGGGACTTATTTATGTGATACTGATTACAAACAGTCCCTGAGATCAGAACTCCTGAGTTACAATCGTCCCTTATACGTGCACAGCTACCGTGATGCCTGTGTTTACTCTGATCATTGCTGCTTTTACTTCTTGATGGCACATGTTCTCTTGAGGCCAAGTGTAGTCTGTTCTTGGCATCCTCAGTGCCCAGCTGGAACTTGGCGCTTGTTTGTTCATAGAGAAGCAGTGGAAAGCTACAGTACTTATAGTACTACTATTCAGCTACATGATGGTTCAAATGGGCTTTTAAGCCCTAAAGGACACTTAACCACCATTTGTGGCATTCTGGCTTTGGAAAAATATACTTCAGACTTCCAAATAACTAATTTGGAAATGCATTTTTAGAACCCAATAATTTGTAGGTTGGGTACTGCATGTAAACTTCCTTGAACTGTGAAGTAAATCCCAGTGTGTTACGATTCCTGCATTAAGGCCAGACATTACAAACTATTAGTCTCGCTTTTTCAGGAAAACATTTCCATCGTCTCCAACCCTGAACCTGAGTGCTCACTTTCTCTTCTGACTTGCTCTCCCCATGTCACATTCATTTCTGAAGCTTGGGAAGGTAGGAATCCCATAGACTCAACACCTCCATTGTTTCTTCTCAGAGCTTAGTTGTACGAGGCTGTCAGTTGCTGTGCTTTCTGAATCAGTACCTAGTTCTAGAGGAGCACCAGACTCATCACCCATCCCTTTCTTGTGCTCCTCTTGTTACCTCACCCTAATCTCCCTGCTGCTTGTGTCTAGAAACCCCTTAATAAGGATCCATTCAGCAAACCCTGAGAGCAGCTCATTGTATTTTAGGGAAGGCAGAAAGCTCTTTTCCTTTTCTGTATCTTATGTGATCCATGGCATAGGGAAAAAGGGGCTGAATTCATGCTTTTAATTACTCAGGAAAGCACACCGGAAGGTGTGTGGGGAGGGAAGGCATTTTAGGGTCTCTTTTCTTGTAGAGGCTGAGAAGAAGCGAGAGGCCAAGCAGCGAGCGAAGGAGGCTCAGGAGCGGGAGCTGCGGAAGCGGGAGAAGGCGGAAGAGAAGGAGCGCCGCAGAAAGGAGTATGATGCCCTGAAAGCGTCCAAGCGGGAGCAGGAGAAGAAACCCAAGAAGGAAACAAATCAGGCCCCAAGTAAGTTTTCTCTCAGTTGTGAGGTTTCAACAGGGCGCAGTGGGGAGACTCAAGTATGTGTTCAGCATGGATGAGTGAGCAACTGAGCAACTTCGCACGTTGCTCAGATACAGTGAAAGGCCTGGGAATACCTCGGAGGGAATGTGGGGCTCTCCTAGAAAGTCAGTGCCGGCCTGGCTTGTTTTCCCAGAGCCGCATGCCTGTGTGCAGGTGTTAAGTGTTTTGCCTGTGTCCAGTTGAATTTGTGTGGTGATGTGGCTCCATGTACAGGGGAGGATTATATACCCTCTGGGCAAAAGAGGCCTCTGAGGGAGAGGCACCTGAGAGGGAAGGATGTCTGGAGTGAGGTGGAGGCCTGTGGCCCTGTCCTTGCTTGCCCTCGCTGGCCCTGATCAAGTTGCCTAACCTTTTACTACCTTTCGTTTCCTTGTATAAAATGAGGATCATACCTCCTTACAGGGTAGTGATAGGACTGAGAAAATCTATGTGACAGGATCATGTGGTTCTTGGCATGTGGGTGCTCATCGAGTTTTTAATATTTTGCCTCAAAATCTCAAAACCATTTTTTTCTAATTATAAATGTAATATATCCGTTCATTGCAGAGAATTTAGAAATGTTCTCTCTGTATGTATCAGAAAATGGCAGTCACTTCTAATTCTCCGTTCCCAGCAGTAATCACTGTTAATGACATGGTATGTTACCTTCCAGGCTTTTCTTTTTGCATCTTAGATAATAATAATGACAGCAACAATAAATCTCAAAACTGTTTCCCCAAATGGGCAGAACTCATAGCTTGATGCCTCCTAATAAGCCCTTTCCCTGATCCCAAGGGGCCTGGATCATCGCCATGTTACTGAGGAAAACTTAGGACCCTGGGGACTGTGTGTGCCGTGTGAGACGTCCAGAATGAGTTTTAGTTTTCAGTGTCCTCCTCTGAGATCTCGGGAGAAGGTGTATATATTTCAGTCTTTGCATAGCAAAGTTTTTAAGAGCTCAGATGTTCTTAAAACATTTTTCCTTCAGGGCCTGGGGACTTTTCATTAGAGAAGAGGCGTGTAAGTGGATCTGCATGGAAGAGACTAGCATTGATTGCTAGAGTGTAGATCTCTTCAAACTGACTGAACTTTTTTGTCTACTCTGACTTTTCCCTCCAGAATCTAAGTCCGGCTCTCGGCCCCGTAAGCCGCCACCCCGAAAACATACCCGGTTTTGGGCTGTGCTGAAGCTGCTGCTGCTGCTGCTGCTGTGTGTGGCTAGCGGGCTGGTGGTTTGCCGGGTGACAGAGCTGCAGCAGCAGCCACTCTGCACCAGCGTGAACACCATCTACGACAATGCAGTCCAGGGTCTGCGCAGCCACGACATCCTCCAGTGGGTCCTGCAGACCGATTCTCAGCAGTGAGCTTGTCCTCAACACCTGCTGCCTCCCAGCCTTGGAGCTTGGATTCCTATGGAATTGGGTTCTGCTGGACACAACCTCTTTTTAGCGTCAGGCCTACCTGCCATCATCAAATGGCTGCTGATTGGTACTTGAGACCTCCTCTTTGTAGGACTTCTTTGTTCCTTAGTCAGGGTTCCCTGGTGGAATAAGAAGTAGGAGGTGGGGAAAGGAAAAAACCTGCATGCCTAAAGGAATAGGCTTGGGGGTGGGGAGACGAAAATACATAGCCTTTTCTAGTTGTTATACAAAGCTGTGTAAAGGGAAGGCTCATTTCTACTAAATGGTCAGCTGTCACTACATTTATACTTTTGTATGTCACAAACCCTTTCATTCCCCCCTGGGTAGCCGGGGCAGATCAGGAGGCAGTGTGTTATTGGGGACAAGGGGAACACCATACTCAGCAAATCCAGCCTAAATTGGGGGGGAGGGGCATACCTATTTTCTTAAGGACCTTAGACATTCAGACATTTTAATGAACATACAAAATCTCAGGCTCAGAAAGGGACTTCGAGACAATCCAGTCCAATAGAACACTTGCAGATGTGGACATTGAGGCCTCCCATGACATGCTTACGGTCTCCCAGCTAGTTTGAGGTAGAGCTGGACTCCCACTCCAGCATCCTTTTCTTCCCATCATTTTGCCTTCCTTATAATGTCTTGAGAGAACAGCTCACATGAGAATTGAGTACCCCTCAGCCAGAGTATAGAATCTTTCATGTAGACAGATTCATGACCCACAAATAGAAATCTCAGCCATGAGGGTCTTGGTCAGCTCCTGTGGGGTCCCACCCCAAATTATGTGGTTTCTATAAAACAGGAATGGTCCAGGCTCTTATCCTTAATTTTAGAGCATTAACTCCCCAACTATCAATAAACAAGGCAGACCCTTGCAAAGCCAGTCTGTGACAGCTCTGTTAGTAGTTGAGATGACTAAATACCTCAAAGGCAACCTGAAAACTTGAGCGTCATAGACAGGTTTAGAATTGTTTGATTCTAAACCTAGAACTACACCTGTGCAGTGAAGGGTAACAAGTAGAATCATGACATTTAAAATGGTGCAGGAACTAGTGACTAGTGCAAATAAGGGCATAACTGCCTTTCCGTCTGCCAGAGTAAACGCTGACTTGCTCAGTGGGCTCCTTTGCCTCATCTTTTCACAACAGCTGGATGAAAGGATCAGAAATGGCCATGTCATGGTGCTTATTCTCTGAAATCTCCCAATTGCAAGCTCCTTGCCTCTCCCCTAGGAGAAAAAGAACCTGTCATGGTTCAGAGAAAAAAAAGGATGGAGTCCAGCTTTTTAGCCAGAGTAGCCCAATGAGATAGGACTGCCACTCATGACTGTCCTGAATACTGGAAAAAATGACTCCCCCCAAAGATATATCTGCTGCACAGGCCCACACCTTAATCACTACACATTCTTTTTGTCTTCCTCCAAGCTCCAGAGCCATTGGTACAAATGCTTTATTGAAACTAAACCTGTAGTACGTAAGATAAGAGAATACAGAAGTTGGCCTAGTGATCAAACCCCATTCCCTAGCTGGTTGAGGCAGCCTCAGTGGGTGAGAGGAAGGCTGGAGCACACCCAGCCTAGTAAAGCCAACCCGCTGAGGGCAGTTCACTCATGATCCCTAGATTTGATGCTGAGGTTCTTTTGGATTTCAATGATTAAATACATGTCTGAGTGGTCTGTGTGTGCTGCTTTGGTGATTTGAGGGCTGGCTGGGGCAGGGGTGGGGGTAGCTCGTGCATGGCAGTTGATTTTTGCCAGGAGAGGAACACAATGCTGGTGAAGATAAATGCCAGTATCTCAGTCAGTTGACAGGGAGACTCACAAATAATTACACCCAGGAAAGCCTGTTGTGGGCCCAACCCAGGTTTGTGCTTCAGGGAGCACTTTACTCTCTTCACTGTAGTCATGCTCCGAGGTGAGTGAGGTAGGAGTCTCCAGTTTTTCATTCTGTCCCTGAGGGCCAGCATCAGTCTGTTGCATCTAAAGAGAGATCTGGCTGCAGAGTAGTCATCTGAAGGTAGATACGCCTGGACAGCTCTGGTCCAACACGGCGGGAGGTAGATGTCACTCCTTCCCCACGGCGCACCTGTATGTCTGCAAGCAGATTCTGGCGTTCTTGCTCCGAAAGACACCGCCTATAAGCCTAAAAGTAGAATATGTTCTCTTAATATCATACCATCCAGTCATCCCTTGTCCATGAACAAGGAAGTGGTAAACTTAGGTTGGGGGGTGAGAACCTGTCCCACCCTGGGTAAGCATTAACTTGGATCTTAGCAGACCTGCACGGTTGACCTATGAGGCATTCTTGGGCTCTCACCAGTGCTGCCCATGAAAACCATCTGGGAGTCCCACTAAAGGCGCTGGGCAGTGGCCTCTAGAGCAGCATACCTGGACTAGGAGCTGCGGGGAGGGATAAGTGGCCACAATAGCACTGGCCATTTCCAGGCTGACCCGGTTCAGCTGCTGAATCTGTCTCCTCCAGACCTGAGCAAGTCCCCTGCCAACACGATCCACCTTTGCCCCTCCAGCCCAGTCACTCTCCAGGCAGAAAGAGAAACTAGTTTGATCTCGGAGTTTCCTGCAAACAGCACAGATGAAGAGCTGTGAGTCACCTGTCCTGTACCTGCCCCTTAACTGGAACTTAAAAACCCTCCAGTGACCTCAGAAGAGGTGGGCACAATGTTACAGTCTGGCTTATTTGAATGCTCACTTTGATGTCAAGCAGTGCTAGTTACTGATTCCCTTAAATATGACACTTAGTCCTTTTCGTTAAAAGAGAAGTTACCAGAAAAGTACCAGAATCTTGTTTCTGTTGGCATTGGGTTGTACTGACCAGAGTCATGAATAGGGTCAGACATCAGGGACTGGGTATCAGGCAATGCGGAGTCTAGTTCTGGTTCTAACTTACTAAGAGCTCGGGTAAGTCAGTCTCTTCAGGCCTCAGTTCCCTTAGGTATAAAATGAGGGACTTAGGCTGGACTGTCTCTGAGGTCTCGTTAATTTTAAATTTTGACTATGAATACTCCTTGAGCTAAGTAGGCTAAAATTTTTATTTTTTGAGGGCTTATCACATTGTGACCTGACTAATGAATCCTGGTACCTTGGCCATCTGGTGACCCAGTACCAACCTGCAGAACACAAACACAAACTAAAGGAGAACATCTTAAAGGGACTGGGCTTAAGGTCTTCCCAAGAATCCCGTGTGAGGTCTGCTCCGGCTTCAAGCTTGAGAGATGATGGACCAACAGCAGAGTTCAGGACATTTTTGGGTACCAGAACCATTGTAAAGGGCAAGACCCAGCAGTGGAGCCGCGACTTGCCAGGTCACTCACTTGAAAGGGGCCTCAGCCACGGCCTTCGTGAACGTGCATGTGAAGTCAGCCAGCTCTTTCCAGCTCTGCACAATTCGAGCCTGGGCGTGTGTGTGTAGCTGCAGATCCACCAATGCCTAAAACCCAAAGGAAGGTGGACGGGAAGGGTGGAGAGACTAGTCTGAAGTTGTTCTCCCGTTCCTGTTTATTGAGTCTGTACCCCAGCCCCTTAACTCCTGTTTGGCCCCTTATCTCCTACTCACCACCAAGACACATAGTACTGGCCAGCAGGCATTTTACTCTTTCTTAATAGCAAATCGGGTTAAGTGAGAGTGGGTGCCCAAGTTGATTCAGGCAACAGAACATTCTTACCTCCTCTATGTCTACCCTGGACACAACGGGCCCTGTGTTGGCCTCTGGTGGTCTCTGCTGCTGCTTCTCCTTGGCCTGGTCTCTGTTTGCCACTCCCTGTTTCCTTCTCCTTGGAGGATTTCGAGCACTGGAGCAGGGGAGGAAATCAAAGGGCAGCAGCTCCAGGCTAAGCTAAGGCAGAAGAGGGGCAAGTAGACTGGACCAGAGCATCCCAGAGGGCTTGGCAGGGACACTATCTGGCAGAGGGACCCAGATCTGGGATGAATAAATTCACCCCTGTTGACCCAAGCGCTGCCCCTTTGGATGCTAAGTGTCAAGGACAAATCCCAACCTGAAGCATTTCTCCTGCTCAACAATCACCAGTGACAGAGCCTTTCCCCTTGTCCTTGCTGTGATGTCCATTACAAAGCTTCGAAGTGTTTCCTTCCCTTTCTCGATGCTGCCCAGACTCCCCTGTGTGAAGAGGCAGAAACTGCATTAATGCTTGCTCCCCAAGGTCAGCCCTCTGTCCCATGCCTCAGCACTCACCCCTCTGGCTCTGCCTACCTTCTTGAAGTTGTAGATCATGGACATAAAAACCTCTTCCAGGAGCAGCACCAGGGCCATTGGCTCCTCTACCCAGCCCTCCTCTCCATCCTGCCAAAGCACCCAGAACCCAGTAGAGGGAAATAGGTCAGTAGGTGCTCAGCACCTGCGAGAAAGACCCAGGCCTAGTCTATTTTGTATTATGCTTTTTCTTCTGGAATGAAGTCATAGTGGCAAGAAATAATAACCCATGATTCTGCCCCTCCCGTCTTCAACTGTTCAGCCTTGGTGTACTACGCCTCAGAGTGATGAATAAGGAAGGAACATTAGCAGGGTGAAATGTACTGAGAAAATCATGAAGTCCAAATGAGACAAAAAAATCTTAATGTTCCATCTATAGACTCTTGAAAACTGCAGGGAGGAGTATTTTGGATTTGCAGATAAGAAGAGTGAAAGGTACAGGAGCTGTAGTAACCTGGGGAGTCCTGGCCAAGAAGGAACAATTATTGTGTGCCTACTATGTATTCAGTGCTTGGTTATCTCATTTAGCCTCCAGAATGGGGCGGGGGTGGGGGGGTAGAGGGAGGGTGGTGGTGCTGAAAAGAATGTAACAGTGTCCTCATCTTATACACAAGGCACAAACACACAAAATAATTTGTCCAGGATCACAGCAATAAAGCCATGAGGCTGGGATTCAAACAGCTCCGCCCATTCCCAAAGCCCAGTTAGAGAGAACTAGAAATCCTGTGCAGATTATCTTCCTTCTGCCCCACAGATCCATTCTTCAGACCACATCACAATGTCCGCATGCCCTCTGGTTGAGTAGGGCCAGTGGGGAACCCAGCAGGAGATTAGAGGGAGGGATGAAAATGAAGTCAGGATATTTCTTTCCCTGGCTCCCTCCCAACGGGGTCACCTAGGGTTTGCACACTTTTATATTGGAGGTCAAGCTTCTCTCAAGGCAGTGCTACGTTTCTCTCTCCTTCCAGATTCTAGTAACTACTTTCTCCCCTCATCCCTTCAGGCCTAGGCATGATAATCGCTATACCAGTGGTTTTCAACCAGGCGATTTTTCCCCACAAGGGATGTTTGCAATATTTGGAGACATTTTTGATTATCATGACTGGGAAGGGTCCTACTGGCATATAGTGTGGATAGATGCCAAGGATGCTGTTAAACATTTTACAATGCATAGGACAGCCCAGCACATCAAGGAATTATCTGACCCAAAATGGCAACAGTACCTGAGGTGAAGAAACCCTGAGTTAATGCTGTTATTACCCTGAAGGACTGTGTTGTCTCTTGTAGTTTCTTTGTACTGTGCCCACGTTTGGAACAGACCCTTTATTAAATCCTCCTCAAATTATCCTAAGTTGAGTGTACCATCTGTTTTCCTGCTAGGGCCTTGACTGATTTATACTAGGGGGACGTGGGGGAGTAGAGACACAGAAAATCCCTACCTCAGCCGGCCCGGCCCTTCTCCTCCAAGTAATGCTGCATGGCACGGCCTGCGCCTCAATCACACAGCAGCACTCCATGGACTGCAGTGCTCCGAGGATCTGGCCTCCGCCTTCCATTTGTAAAAGCACTGCAATGGATGGGAAAGGGGCAGTCAGTGGGTGGCCAGGAAAGCAGATAATTCAGCACAGGGTAAAGACAGATGCTAGGAGGACCTGGATCCAGCACCACAACGATGTGTTTTAAGCATTCCTCTGGTTTCTGGGCTTTTGGCCTGTTAACTAGTGCTGCCACCTTCTTCCTTTCCTGTTGTCTCAGGGTGCGTTCCTTCTGGCTTGCTTGTCCTCGCAGCTGGCATCTCTGTGAGTCTCTCCTCTGGACCTTCTGATTGTGCTTGGTTCGCTTCTGAGGCAGGGGGACCTCAGCATTTGTTTTGGTTACTGTCAAGCCATTGTTCTGGACAGGGCAGGTAGCTTGATAGGCTGGAAGCTGATGGCATGGATTGTTTACCATAAGGTCCTTGTTATTTGATGCCCACCTCCTTGAGGTGTCATGGAGGGGAACATCAGGGATCTTTGGAAAGGGCTGTTTTTTCCAGTCACATGATGCTCCTTCATTATTTTGATGATCCAAAATGCTTTTAATTGGGGAGCCAGAGTCCTCAGGGCTCAGTTGCTTGTGGGTCAGAAACTTACATGTAAGTCTCTCAGCCAGAGGAATAAGTTCCTCCTCATCCTCACTTCCACTGCTTAGCACCCTAACTGGCTGTGCTTGTGTAACAGTTTCACCTGTGTATGGAACAGGTGGTGGATCTCTTAACCTTGGTGATGAAAGACAGGAGGGTTTAGAATCTGAGGTGTCAACCACTACAATCTTCTCCTCCCTCTGAGGCTGCCTCCTCTTTGTTGAAGATGGTTCCTTCTTCAGAAAGGCAAATACTGGCAACTCCTCAGAGTCACTCTCACTGGAATCCAGTGAGAGTGATGATTTCTTTAGAGCCATCAATATGTGCTATCAAATTAATTCCCTAAAACAAAGAAAGATGAAACATATTTTAGCATTCAATTTAGTCCACTCGACATGTTCTATGGCCGAGATTGATGGAGATAAATATGACATAGAGAAACAGAGAAATAGGACATGGCCCCAACATATTCAATATGGAACTCAGAACAGCTACACCTGTAGTCTAATAGGAACCCTCCTCAAATCCTTTCTAGGTCAAGGTGAGATACAAACAAAGTAGTGCTTAATAATACAAAATGCTAACAGGATAGTAACAAGACTCAGCCCTCCCCCATTGATCTTTGCATTTGAAATGGAGATGACAAATGTTATCCTTTTTAAAAATCTAAAAGATTTGCATACCATAAAATTCATCCTTTTAAAGCGTACAGGTCAGCAGTTCTTGTATATTTACAAGGTTGTACAATCTGGTTGTACTGATTCCAGAATATTTTCATCACGCCCCCCCGCAAAAAAACTCTATAGCCATTAAGTGGTCACTGTCCATTTACCCCACCCCACCCCCACAGATTTTGGCAACTACAGATCTACTTTTGTCCCTATAGATTTGCCTATTCCAGATATTTCATATAAATGGAATCATACAATATGTGGTCTTTTGTGACTGGCTTCTTTCGCTTAGCATGTTTTCAAGCAACATTTATGTTATATGTTTCAGTACTTGTTTCTTATGGATGAACGATAGTTTATTGTATAGATATGCCACATTTTGTTTATCCATTTATCACCTGAAGGACATTTGGTTTGTTTCCATTTTTTTACTATTATGAATAATGCTACCATTGAACATTCATATACAAGTTCTTGTGTGGACATGTTTTCAGTTCTCTTGCATATGTCCTAGGAGTGTAAGGATATACCCAGCGATGGTGCGCAAGAGTCATTCTTTGAATGAATATTTACTAACATTGTAGGTATGTAACCTTTCTGGGTCTCCTTTTCTTTAGTAAGACAGGGATAATACTTTATTCATTTGTAAGAAGTAAAAGAAATGCATCTAAAGCGCTTAGAACAGTATCTGGCACAGAGTAAAAGCTCCAGAAATTAAGCTAAATTACTAGGAAGAGATCTCATCCCTGTCCCCTCGCTGAGTTTGGTACACTCCGGCAAAATGAGAGAGTGGGACAGGCGGGCCCTGCAAGGTGCGCTCCTCAGTTGTCCACATCCCGCGGCAGAGGCCCCAGACGCCCAGGCCACCAGGTCCTTGTGAAGTGAAGCCCGGCCCCGCAGCGCCCGCACCCGCACCCGCACCCGCACCCGCAACCGCATTCGCAGCCAGCTCGCTCGACTCACCTGCAACTTCTCCCGCTACTCTTTCAACTACCGCGCAGGACCTGGAAGTAAATTGCCCGGTGGCGGAAGTAGAAGCTTTTTGAGACCGGAAGCGAACACACGGCAAATATGGCGTTGGCGGCGCTGACGCTGAGGACGCAGGCAGCTGGTAACCGAGACGCGGTGGCCCTGGAGGGGCGAGGGCGGGAGGCGGAGTGGAGACCCTGCAGGGAGCCTGGGGGTGGTGAGGGGTGGGGGTTGACGGCCGCTCCCTGTGGAGGACCCCGGGTGCGGGGCGTGGGAGACAGTGTGAAGAGCCCACGAGGTTTGAGGGACGGCAGTCGCTAATGCGGTGACATATCTAGGGCGCCGAACCGTGGGTGACTCTAAGAACATATACCCTTCCTCTGCCTGGCTTGCAAGTGCAGCTTCCCTAGCGGTTGGTGAAGTGGGTTGGCGGCTTTCCTTCTCTGGGTTTGTTTGGATACCTTCATCTATAAAAATGGATTACTAACATTGGAGCTCAAAAACTTAATTTGTTCGAGTTAACCTCAACAGATCGAAGTTTTACTTTGTGCCAGTCATTGTTGGGGGGCTCAGCGGAGAAGACAGTCTCTAACTCCTGGACGGATCTTCCTAGTGGATAAGCCACTAAATGAGCACATAAATAAAATGGTTGTAAATTGTGACAAGTGCTTTGAAAGTGTGTGTGTGCGTGTGTGTCTTTTTTTAGTTTAGATGGTCAAGGGAAGCCCTCTTAGGAGGTAACAGCTAAGTTAGGACCTGAAAGATGACAGGAGGCTTAGCATTGTAGGAGTGACTTGACTCAATTTTAAGTATTAAGAAGCAAACTGTTGCTCTTATTTGAATTTAAAGGGGATAGGAGTGGAAATGAGGAAACCAGATGGGAAGCTGCAGTAGTACCTCTGATGAGAGATGATTTACCAAGATGTTAATAGTGTTAGTAAACTTGGAGGGAAGTGGATGGATTTGAAATCTGTTTTGGAAATAGAACCCACAGAGCTTGTTGGATAATTGGCTATGTGAGGTGAGCAAAGAGACAGGATCTGCAATGACTCCTTGATTTCTGCCTGAGCAACTGCATATGTGGTAGTGTCACTTTGAGGAGAATACTAGGGAGTAGGGTGAAAGGCAAAGATTTGTGAATGAGATAATGTAGGTAAGGCAAAAGCCTGGTTCCTGAGCTCGATAAGTGAGTGAATGAATGTATTAATAGGTGTTTAGAAGTAAGTAGACCCTGGTGCTGGGCATTTAATACATTGTCTCTCTAGGTTCTTATATCTGGTCCTGTGCCCCAGCTAGTCTCTATTCTCATTAAAACTTCAGAAACCTAGGCTTCAGGAACTCTGAACTTATAGGCTTCAGAGACCCTCAAGGATTCTCTAAAGACCCTGGGATGGCCCTGATTAACCATGGCTATCTGAAGACCTGAAGGTGAGGACTGCCAGCCCTGGCCTGGATAGCAAGGTGCTACCATCTTGGTTAGTGTGAATGTTGGTTCACTTTCCTTTTTAAAATAAATTCCATTGAGTACTTGGGAATAAGTATAAAGAGGTCATTAACGAGACAGGGTGTCAAGTCTTCTTGGTTGGACCTGTGCTTGGTGGGCTTGCTAAAGAAAGGGTCCAGCCTTCTGAAATGGCTAGACCCCATGGGAGCCACCCTCAGAGAAGCTGCCCTTTTTGTTTACAAGTATCTGGTGTGTAGTGGATGGCTAAAAAAAGTGGTTGATGGGGAACCTCTCTGGCTGTCTTATTGCTGGGCTCTGTGGTCTGGCCCCTCCACAGTGCCAGGAGCCTTGAGGGCATGATGGTGAGTGAGGCTGAAACAGGCAGTTCTGTGGTGTCTTCCTGCTGGCTTCTCTTTCTGTGGTGTTTGTTTTCCATCAACAGGGCTGAATGTGTTAGGACCCAGGGCACATGGTGTTCTGTTTTATTTTCCATTAATATTTCACTGCCTCACCTCACACCCAGTCCCCTGGCCACACACATCTCATGCAGTGCTTATACCCTGGACAATACAAGGAATGACTTGTCCCCTGCCATGGGAGAAGGCCAGGGACTTCCAGACACTCCCTGAAAACCAGCACAGTCAAGTGGCATTTCTGCTCACATATCTTCTCCCCTGTCACTGTCCTCTGCCACCTCTTAGCTTAGCAAATGGCCCACTGAGGCAGATTGAGAAGGCTCTCTGTCTGAATAATTTTTCCATTCTCTCTGCAGTTGCAGCCCTGCTGAGCCCCCCTCAGGCTGCAGCTCTTGCCGTCAGATTTGCATCCAAGAAGACGGGTGGCAGCTCCAAAAACCTTGGTGGGAAGTCACCAGGCAAACGCTTTGGCCTCAGGAAAATGGAGGGTACGGGTGTGCCTTGGCTTTCATTTCTCAGCTGTACCCTACCTTCTGCCCCTGGCATTTCTCTGAAGAGCAGGAAAACCATGCAAATGCCCAATCCTGTGCTTTCTCCTTAGCTCACTAGAGCATTTAGCTCCGGATTAAAGAGGAAGATAATACCTGAAGCGGGGTCAGGGACCTTTGCAAGAGCAGATAATATGAACGTTGGGCATGCGACTGGAGACAGGAGCCTGCTGGGTGGGGACAGGTGGCTGCTTATGTTGGACCCTCTGGGAGTTGGTTTTATCCAGGGGCAGGCTTAGAGGTTGGTGTGCAGCATTCAGGCCAGGACAGCAAGAGCTGTTTTCTTAGCAGTTTGCTCTGCTGTCGCATCACTGGGGCCCAGAGTCAGTGCACTTACGGACTTCTCTTCTAGGCCACTATGTTCATGCTGGTAACATCCTTGCGACTCAGCGCCACTTCCGCTGGCACCCAGGTGCCCATGTGAGTTGTTCTGTGCCTCCCCCCGCCCCATTATTTCTTTTCTAGGACCATGTCTCCATGCTCCTAAGCCTAGTGATAATAGTAAAACACTTGCATTTATTGTGTGCTTACCAAATGCCAAGCATTGTGCTGATTCCTGGGCCTACATTATCTCATTTCATCCTTACCGCATCCCTGTGAGGAAGGTAGGTATCTGTTTTTAAGGTAAGATGCCAGAGACTTATTGTGGCCCAACTAACAGAGCTGAGATTTGAACCTTGTCTGTCTGACCCCCAAAATCACTGTGCTTTGCCTTGGTATAGTATTAACCTGGTTCTCCTAGGTCTCCTTTCTAACTCCAGTTCTTGTAGGAAAAGATGCCTAGTGATTTAAGATATTTTTTGAGTCTTGGGAAACTAATTTCAATTTATTCATTTTTCTTTATTTCAAAGAATTCCTTCTTTGCATAAAGTTGTTCTTAGATGGTTGAAATTTAGCTTGAATTTAATACAATAGAATTGAGTGTGTATATCAGAAATTACGTCTATACCAGGCAGGAATTTCAGTTCAGCAAGCTGGGGTTACTTTCTGAGGTAGGAAAGTTGTTTGTTAACACAGATCTACATTGTAGTCTTCACATTATTTTAACTATTAGTTTAGTTTCTTTTAGAATCATACTCCCTATACCCCACTGCTTTTTGGGCAATTTTAGTAGGAACAGAAAGACTAATAGTAACCTATAATTATTTCAGAAATGCTAATCTGTAAGAGAATTGATTGTATTTGTAGTAGTTTTATCTTTTAGAACTTGAGACATTGGCTATGTGGCTGTGTTAATTCTTGGGACTTGCTAAAATAATAATGATGACAATAATAAAAGCTAACAGTATTAGTATTCTAAGCTCTTTATGATTGTTAACTCGTTTAATCCTTGAGGTGACCCTCCCTATATAGTAGTTCATATTATCCCCATTTTGCAGATGAAAAAAACAGACAGTAAAGTAAAGTAACTTGCTCAGATCACATAATAGTAAATAGTAGTGCTGGGATTTGAACTAGGCAACCTGGCTCCAGAGTCCATTCTTTTAATCAGAGAAATATTGGCTATTGCTGGACTGCCTGGGTAAAAATCACCACACATCCAATCTCAAGTTTTAAAAGAAAAAAAGCTAAAACATATACAGTTTAAAAATTGTATACATAACACACAGTTTATTTAATCTTTTTGCTTGTGTTTCATGTCTGAAAAACAGGGTTAGAAATAGTACCTACTAAACAAGGTGAGAATCAAATGAGTTGATAGATATAAAAGGGCTTTATTATTATATATCAGTGTTATAAAAGGGCTTGGAACAGTGCTCACACACAGTAAGCACTATATAAGTATTATCTAATATCATTATTGTTGTTTTATTAGCATACACATTGTCCAAATAGCTTTGGTCTATACTTTCCTTAGAGCCTAAACTTGATAGAGCACTGTATAAATGAAAATATATTTCAGACTAGTGTTTAATATGACAACTGCAGTGTTTTTGAAATCTAAATGAA
This sequence comes from Pteropus vampyrus, assembly GCF_000151845.1. NCBI lineage: Eukaryota > Metazoa > Chordata > Mammalia > Chiroptera > Pteropodidae > Pteropus > Pteropus vampyrus. Next base: position 5,176,588 of record NW_011888885.1, read on the forward strand.
GCAAGCTTCTAGGGGCAGTGAGTAGGGGCATTTTCCGGGCCTGGTGTGGGGATCTGTCTGGTGTGGCTTCTGGCCAGCTGCACAGTCTCCTGGAGAAGCTGGTAACTGTTCTTGGAGACTGAGTAACCACCCAAACTGGGTGGCTGTTATATTTTTCCTCTGTCATAGAGTCGGTAAAGAAGTAGAAAGCAAGGCAGTATCAAGCAATGGGAAAGGGAACTCAAAATGGAGCTTTCTGAACCCTCCCCTTTGGTCCCAGGGCCTGACTTCTTGTGAGAGATCTGTCTTGTAGCCCCAGGATGGACCACCTGACTTTCCTTGCAGCTGAGCAGTTCTGTATGTTGCAGGTGGGGCTAGGGAAGAAGAAGTATCTGTATGCTCTGGAAGAGGGGGTCGTCCGCTTCACGAAAGAAGTCTACGTGCCCCACCCTAGCAACTCAGAAGCTATGGATCTGGTCACCAAGCTTCCCAAGGGTGCTGTGCTCTATAAGACTTTTGTCCACGTGGTTCCTGCCAAGCCTGAGGGCACCTTCAAACTGGTAGCTATGCTTTAAGCTCCTGGTTGAGGCCATGGGACAGAGAGTAGAGCCCAGGTAACAGGAGTGGGTGATACCAGAAATCAAGGGTTGGGTTGACGACAAGGCCTCCTGAGGAAGAAGTCTACTTAATGGTGACTGCAGGAGATTCTGTGAAGTGACTGGCTGGGAAACCCTTGGAGAGACCTGACCTGGGGCCAGAAATAAAGTTAGCTAGAGTCACGAGTCTGTGCTCTTTGAGGACAAACCTAGATGGAGCTGCCTACTGATTAGTTGGTCTTTCTGCATGTTCTCTAGTGCACATCAGGGGAGAGCCTTCAAGCTGGAAAAGAATCCAGTCAGAGGAAATGATAAAAGGGGACTTTGAGGAGAAGATTGCTTTAGCACCATCCCCCAGAGGGGAAGGAAGGGGGAGAGCTTATGCTTATGGGTGCTGCTGCTATTTCCCTTCTAGGATCCCACAGAAGTTGGGCTGGGCCCTCTGTGGAGTAGGTGGGAGGGGCCAACAGAGGAAGCAAAAGATAATGTTCCTCTTCAGAGGAAGCTGGGGCAGCGGCCCCAGAAATGGCTGCATGGCACAACTCTTCCTGCCTCTGCGGGTCCTGGCAGAGAGGCCCCATCTGCCCTGGAATACTGAGGTCTTTCCAGTGATGAGGCAGAGTGGGTGACAAATGGGCTTCTTCCTGCTAACCTGGAAAGACACCAAGTAACAGGAGTGGGTGATACCAGAAATGTGAGGTACACCAAGCTCACATTCCTTTCTGGTTCTTGGTTTATCTCAAACCATAAGCAGCAGCAAAAAAATCTGGCTTTAGGAATCTCAGTCTGGACCTAGAGTGGGCTGGGGCAGGCCTTCATTGTCAACCTCACCTAAGACCTTTAGAGGTTTGGCTTCAAGTGGAAGGGCCAGGAAGGAAGTCTCAATTGGTGCCGATGGTTGTCCTGGCCGTTGGAGGTAGGTTGTGTTGGCTGCAGCCCCAGAGGGACCTGTAGAGTCCAGTGGCTTCTTTCTAAGGACTTTCCTCTGCCTTGAACTAGTCACCTTGTTCTCTCAGGGGATGACCTTAGATTCCTCACCTCCAGCAGATCCTTGGCAAAGGTGACTATGGTTTGTTGAGGTTCACTTTGGCTTCCTTCTCATAAAGTCTCACATATCAAGGCCTAGCTGGGGAGGGTCGGTGGGGGCATCACCACAGGCTCAGTGGTATCCCTGCCAGTCTTCTGGAGAAGCTGGAAGGGGCAGGATAGAGGAAGTTGCTCCCTCCTACACAGGGGTATTTCCCTGAGTAGGGAAGGTGCTGCTTCCTAGGCTGGGTGAACAGAGCTACGGTTAGGTGGTGGTTCAGGCAGTGACCTTAGGGCCTCCTCATAGCTCAGTGGCAGCTGGAGGGGTAGAAGAGCAAAGGCATTAGCCATTTCCTTACAAACACACCCTCTTTCCATGTCTCCTTTCCCCCAGTGACAGCCTTTTCTGAGAACAAGTTGAATCCTGGAGCTGTCGGCTCCACAGAAACTCTTTTGCAAGAACCTGTCTTGAATCTAGGGGCAGGCCTCCCTGGGCTGGGTCTACCATCCTTCCCTCTACACAAAAGAGTACAGTGGGGCCTCCAGCCAATTCCTGGGGGGCTCCATCAGTGGCCCTTTCCTTGTCCTGGCCCAAGGGCATTGTGTGTAAAAGTATTAAGATAAAAGCTCAGTTCTTAAGGGCACTCAGTGCTGAAAGGACTGAACATTCACCTCTCTGCAAGGCCAGAGTCTGAAGCACTGTGCAGTCAGCCAGTGAATCTGCTGCTACAGATTCTTTCAAACACTGTCATAGCTAAACAGGCGAGCTTGCTGCCACAGAGGGGCTGGTGGCTGCTGGGCAGCCCCACATAATACTTTGGCCCCCTTGGGATAGCCCTGTGACCAAGAAAAGCCACAGGAGCCATGCAGTCTCACACACCTTTCTCCAGCTTCCAGCTGGACCCTCTTCCCAGAGGGAGGCTAAGATTGGGGTACCACATGCCTTCCTCTGCAAGAAGTCTCTAGGCTTCACCCCATCCTTCCCCTAGCCACACTAGGCCCCTAGCCTGGCTTCTGGCCCCCGGCACACAACTCACTCCCAACTCCCAGGTGGCAGCCCCCAAGAGTCTTCCCTCACCTGCATCCCCCAGGATTCTAGGCACCTTTGCATTGCCTGGACCTCAGTGGGGCATCCTATGGTGCTGGAGCAGGGAGGAGGGTAGTTCTGGGGACCATGAAGTAAGGCTCAGGATTTAAGGTCAGCGAGCAAGAGAGCAGAGCCCAAATCTCCTGTCCCCATGTCCCTTTCCCCATCCCTTTAGTTCCCCCCACGGAGTCCAAGGCCCAAAGCTCAGACCCTCAGCATTTGCAATGCAGTCAGGTTAGAGAGATTCCACTCCTTTCTGGCCACTAGCTCTACTGACTTTTGGAGGAAGAGTCAGAGAAGACCTCCCTCTACTCCCACTCCATCCTCTTGTCTGGTGCCAAGTTAGGGAGTCAGAGCCTGGGGAGGCTGCAGGTCAGAAGGTTGATTTTGCTTTCTGTACTCAGGATTCCACATGGTGCCCATGCCTGGGGAGAGGACTGACAGTACTGTAGTAATCACTCCCCCACCACACACACAGAAGCCAGGGCTCTGGGCTATCCCTTGGGAGCTAGGGAGAGAGGGTGGGCCTCCAGTTGCTTGGAGAGCTTGGAAAAGACCATTGTTTTCATCAGCAGCTCCCACTACTGGGTCCTATTTAACAATGGCCATGGAGGATGCTGGCCAGGATGTTATTAACCCTTTCGACACTGCTGCCCCGGCCTAGAGGGAACTGAGGCTAAAAGATGCAGTTGAGAGAGTAGATTCCAAAGGCCCCTCTATACTGAATGGAAAGCAGGTGCCCTTTTGTTGGGATGGGGTAGGGGCATGTATAGGGAAGTTGTTGGGTCAGGTTGCTTATGTATTGGCTGGGGATTCAGAAGAAGTGGCAGGAGCAGAGGACCTGGCAGCACTGGGCTCATGCTGATATAGCAGCAGCAGCAGCAGCAGCAGGATGGCTAGGATGAACACCAGGGAGGAAACTGCCATCACCCCCAGAGGCAGAGGCAGGGCTTCAGCCTGTATCTGGCCTGTTTGGGCCCATCTCACCTCCCCAGGTTGGAATTCCACTGCAGAAGTTGGGTAGGAATGACCTGGCTGGGTCTAGTATCAGCTTGACATGCAGGGGAAACTGAGGTGCAGAAAGATCCCTCTTTGCTGCTGTATAAACGGTGGCAGAGATTTGTGAGGGAAAGCAGAGTAGCTTTACCCCATCTCTTCTTTCAGCCCAGGGAAGGAGTGATGTATGCGAGGGAGTTTACAGAGAGACAGACTTAGGGAGGGGAAGGACCTTGTGGCAGCGGCAGACACCCTTAGAAACAGTGGATCTGAGGAGGCAGGGAGGACTCAAGAATCTGAACTCAGACTCCTGTGCCAGCCCCTCTTCCATTCTCACAGACTAGCATCACAGAACTCTGTGCCAACAGGGCAGGGACCTCAGTGATCACAAACCAACCATATACAGCATTCTTCTCAAGTGGCTGGCTCTTATAAAGAAGCTGGGCTTCTGGTCTATGGTGAGGGGCCAAGGGGCATCTGCCCCAACAGTGGGACTTGGGATGGCAGTAGGTACTCGGCAGTAGCCACACCTAAGGCTATGAGGCTGTTTGTTGTCCATGGTGGTCTCTGTATGTGGAGCAGTAGTGGCAGAGGAGTGCCAAGAAAGGACATCAGCACTGAGCAACCTTGGAGACAGCCAGGGCCACAGGACTGGCTCTCTTCCCCACACCTCCCAACCCAGGAACCCTGGCCCAAAGGAGCAACTTCATTCAGAGTCTGAATATCTGTGAGCAGCATTCCAGCTTCTCAGCTTCTGCCCCTGCTTGTCCTGGTCAATAGAACGCCATGACCTAGTGTGTCCCATAGACGGTACTCCCCTCTGCAGGCCTGGCAGCCACGAGGTTCCCTCCTGAACCTTCAGGAGAAGGGGTTGGTGAGAACAGGCTTGGCTTCTGCTAAACCCGACAGCCAGCCAGGGGAGCTCCAACTCTCCCAGATCTCTGTACTTCTCTACTTACAGCCAGACTCTTCCCCTCTCCACTTCCCATTGGCCTAGGTAACTGGGCTCTGAATGCCAATTGGCTGTCCTCTGGTCTGGCTCCCACCTCTAATGGAACCGAGATGCCCATGGTTGCCCTGGAAACTGGGCACACACAGGCCACAAAATACAAAAGCCTCTCCACTCAGGCTCTCCTCTCCTTCCAAAGGAATTATTGTGCAGCTCCAGGGGCCCAGCCTTCCCCAACCAGCCCCTTACTCCTGTCGCACTTCTAGCTTTGTCAAAATCCTGGTCTTGACCCCAAAGGCCCAGCCAGGGGAGGATTTCAAAGAAGCCTTAAAAAGCCCAAGCCCCTAGGCTGAGCTAAGTGTACAGAGGATGGGGATGGAGAAGGAACACTGTCAGCAGAAAAGCTGCATTCAACACTTGCCTCAATGACCTGGACAGAAGAGGGCCTCCCCCTCCAAGCCTGCCCTCTGAACCCGTCAGGAGTTGTGGAGCCTGCTCCCTGGTCTGCAGTGCTTCTAACTCATGGGGCCAAGATGTGCAGCCAGAGCAGTGGGAGTGGGGCTGGACTTGTAGTTTTCAAGAGACTGCAAATTAGAACCGCTCGGGTGAGGTTTGAACCCATACCATTGTTTCTACCTCAGACCAATTGAGTTTCCAACTCAGGACTCTCAGGATCATGATCCACTGGGCTAAAAGTGCAAATGCAGTGTTCCCAGCAGGTGACAATGAGTAACTAGGACCTAGTATGACAGGGTAAGAGTGGCAGGAGTTGAACCAGATAGTGCATGTCCTACCCAAATTCAAAAAATAAGACTGAAAACTATTATGCTAGCCTAACAATAGCATAGCCACAGCTGGGTTAAACCTGAAGGCTGGTCTGTCAGTTCTTAACCAGCAGTCTAAATATTCTGATATTTACTGCCTTGGTCTAATATGCTGAACCCAGTTATTAATTTTTCATTTTATTTACCTAAGAGTTGATGTAAAAAACAAAATTCTAGGGGACCAGAGTAGAACTTCTGACAATCACTAAACTAGGAGCCAGAAGAAACAGTCATCTTAGCCCTTGAACCCAAACATGCTTTCCTTGGAGTTTTGTAAGCTCTTTCCTGGGTCCCTGCCCTTTAGAGAGCAGAATACAGTGACAGCGACATGGAGTCCTGCTCCATCTGGAGTCTGCTGCTACCACCTAATAGCTATGACTTTGGGCTCATCATTTCAGCATCCTGATGGGCTAAATGAAGAGAATAAGTGTCTGCCTCAAAGGATTGTGAGGATTAAATGAGATATGTTGCCTGCAGGGTCAGCTCAGTGGCTAAACATCCAATGCTATCGGTGGTCAGGGGTGCCCTCTCCTGGCAGCCAGGAAAACGACATGTGGCAGCCTAGACAGGAACTGAGCCCTTTGTTCTCCAAGCTGAGCTGACCAGGCCAGTGTGACTGGCTGATAAAAGTCTAAGAACCCTTCACCCTTACCACATGAAGTAAGGTGTGAAGGACTGACACTGAGTCCTTGCTGACAATGGCAGGAGAGTCGGAAAAGTGGTTTGAGAAAAGGAGGGAAGCTGGATAACCCTTTCCAACATAGCTCTCCCACGTCCTAGGGCAGTGGCCAGGGACCGAAGCCACCGCTGCTCCTTCCCCTAAAGATACAAGCTCCAAAGGTAACCAGAAGGCCTCGGGATCACCACTGTTATGAGGGTGCTCTGGGACTCAGGGCTGGTGGAAAGCAGAGTGAGGAGGGCTTCTGGGATAGGCCCTTGGGACGCCAAAGGCAGAGCAGCCAACATCTGCCTTGGCACGGCAGCAGGAGAGAAGTGATGGATCAGGACTCTCCTGCTGGCCTACTGGGTGGCAACAAGGAAATCTGAGCCTCTCTGGGCCTTTTTACCCCTCAGAAAGATGGAGCTGGATTAGATGGGTTCTTGCATCAACTTCTGATTCTTAAATGTATTCTAAACTGATGCCACTCTGGAACGAGACCTTCACCTCATGGCTGCCAAAGGACCAGCCAAGACTTTTAGGTGATGGCTCCCAACACCCAGAAGGAAAAACACCGGCTCAGCTTAGAGAGATAGAGATATATTTCTTCTGTTGCATATTTCAGACTTCACACTGAGCTTCAGGCACAATGCTGCTCCAGGTTCTTCTGAGAGCCCTGACAGAGTCTTCTTCCCACGCTGCTCATGAGGGCTCGCCCCTCCAGGGTGGGAGCCCAGACCCTGCTTGCAGTTCTGAGTACCTGGGAGACTCTGCATCGGTCTCAGTAGGCCCTGGTGCTCTCCCTTTCCCATCAAGGGGCAGGGTATGCTGGAAAGCCCCAGAGCCAGCCTCACCCCTTCTTCTATAGTCCCCTGGCTACAAGAGGAGAGGCTGTCCCATGAGAGTCCAGCTCTGCAGTGCTCCCCCAAATCTCCTGTTCTCTGGAACTCAGAGCCTGGCACGGCACTTACAGAGTCTCAGTCATGAGCACCACAGGCCCAGGCTGGGGGATGAGACCCTGGAGAGTAAGGCAGCCCCAGCCTCCTCCAGAGTAATAGCAGATGGGCTTATCAGGCCCCTACTCCCCAGAGCCATGGCCCACTTCCTGGGGCTGCTCTGAGCCCTATTGCACATCTTTTGTTTCCATTTCCTCCCCCCATCACCCTTTTTTTTTTTTTTAAACAAAACTAGAGGGGAAGGTTTGGAAGAGCAGGACGTGGAAGCTGGAGCCCTTCTCCCCACATTCCTACTACCCTCTGGTCTCCAGCAGAGCCATTAGCAGAAGTAAACACTATGTCCACCTTCCCTGCCATCTGTACGGGTTCTTGATGGCTGACATGGCTGTGCTGCCTGGGCCTCTGGTCCTTGCCTGTGGTGGGGACATCCCTCCATTGTCTGTAAGGTGCAATTCCCCGGGTCTTCCGGAGGTACTGCCTGGGGCCCTGCTACCTGAGTCGCCCGTCTGCTTTGACAGGCCCCAGCTCCGATTTGGGGTCAGGGAACAGAGAACTCCAGCTGGTCTGTCTGCAGAGCTCCAGGGAGGGGCAGGCGGAGGGGCCCATGGTACAAAGTCCAGCCACAGACCAGAAGCTGCTCAGTTCCCCATCTGTCCAGGCTTCAAGTTCAGGGCCTGTGAGCTCCGCATGCTGCCGGGCGGCCTCTTCCGCAAGCTCTGGCTGAGGCAGGTTCAGGATGCCACTCAGGCCCTGGAAACTCTGCTCCATATACTCGTTGTGGGGGGGCCCGGCATGTAGCCAGCTGGCATCATCTAGGGGTACAGAGCAGGCAGTCAGCATACCCTGCCTAACTGATCACATGAAGGCCAGGCCCAGGGCGTCAGGTGTGGGCACCCATTCCTGTCCCAACTCTACCAGTGAGTCACATCTTGCCAAGTGACCTATGATCTTGGGCTAATGCACAGAATTTTCTGTGCCTGTAAAATGATTAGTTTTATAAAATCAACACAGTAATCTCTGAATTCCCAATTTGAGGATGAAGCAAAACACTGGGTTTGAGGCACTTTAGTAAATAAGGTAACTTTCCTGTAATGGTATGGTTTGTGTCCCCCATGCCCATCTCCAGTGGTTCCTAGAGCTTCCAGAAACCTCGTACTCAGACCCGCCAGCTGTGGGGCCCTGCTTGCTTTGCCAGCCTCCCTTCCTGCCAATCCCCTGCATCCTACTTCCCTCCATCCTCAGTTCTCTTCATGCACCAGACACCTGCCAACTTTGTTCTCTCAGCTTAGAATACCCTTCTCTATAAAAATCCAGCTCATTCAAGGCTCAGCTCCAGTACCGGCCTGCTATAAAGCTGGCCTCCATTCTTTCCCGTTCCCTCCATCGGGCTGTGAGTCCTAGGGGAGGAGAGGTGTGGCTGCCTGCTCTGGATTTGCCACAGCCTCCTCCTCATACCCCATCCTCCTCTGGGTCCCACTCGCTCTGACCCACCCTCTCTGTGATAGGATATAACTAGAGGAAGGAAACATTTCTCTACCTACTGAGTACCTATTGCATGCCAGCCTCTTTTACCCACATAACTCAGCCCGAATGTCTCCCAGGGGCTAGTAACTTGTATTAGGCCTACCTTTCAGAGACCTTCAGCCTATGCCTGTGTTCAGAGTCTGCTCCCTCAGCCTCACCCAAGTGGGTGGAGGGCCAGGTGACCCTGCCCACCTGGCCACATAGTGGACTAGGATGGCCAATCAGATTTGCTGTCCCAAGAATGTGGAACTTGGAGACCAAGAGGCCCTCATTAGTCTCTGTTGCACTGAGAGGCCATGTATCATGTATTGGAAAGCCAGAGCCTGAGGCTGACAAAAAGAGAGGACAGGATGAAGGACAAGGTGGCCTGAGAGACTGAGAAAAAGCGCCTCTGGTTCCCAGTGAGACCTGAGACATTTCCTGGGTTCTGTGGGGCAGAGCCCTCATTCTTCCACTACCTTCTTTTTTATTTGAGCTAGTTTGAATGGATTTGTGTTCGATGCACTCACAAGGTCTCCATTAGTTGTATTACTCCTACTTTATACCTAATAAGACTGAAGCTCAAAAAGGTCATGTAACTTGCCAAGGATAAAAGCCCAAAGTGTCAGTACTATCTTCCAAAGCCAAGTTTGCCTGACTCCAAAGCTTCCCTTTCTCCCATATCACAGTGCAGGGCCCTGGGATGCTAAGGGACAGACGATCAAGTTTCCAACCTTACCCCTTCCGCTACTCTAGTGATAGGGGTCGGCTCAGTTTCTTAGATCACCTGCCTGGCAAATTGCATTCTGTCTGCCTTCTGGCCATCATTTGGGAACCAGATCCTTACCTTTCCTGAGAGGTAGTTTGCGGTTGAAGGTCAAGGGCAGCACGAGGAAGCGGGTCTCACCCAGGGGTTCCCAGAACTGAAGCAGTCGAACAGTCCAGGCCCCTGGCCGCAGGGGCCGGCTCAGTGGGGGCTTATACTGCGTGACCTCAGTTTCCGAGTCTACCACAATATCGTAAGATGTGGCCACCACAAAGGTGGGGTCAATCCACACCACAGTGGCTGTGAGATTGGGGCCCCGGGCCCAGCGCTGCATAGCCACAGGCTCGTCCAGGGGTCCCAGCAATCCCCCAAAGTTCCGGAAAAGACGCTCCTTGGGGTCCCACTCGGTGCCAACCTGTAGGGAGGAGAGGCAGCTGGGCAGGAGCCTTGAGGGAAAATCCTCTCTAATCTGCTGCTACCTCTAACTCATTGTGTGACCTCGAGTTAGTTTCCTTCTGGGCCTCAGTTTCCCCATGTGCAAAATGAAAGGCTTGGATTAGGATTTCTTTAATATCCCAGCCCTGAGATTAATTCTGGGCTTCCGTTCTGACCTGCTCTGTAGTGGTGGGGGCAGAAAGGCAGAGATGAGTTTAAAGATCCTGCCCAGAGACCATCCCCACATGAAGTCAAGGCCTCTGAGAGGGAGATCAAGAAGACACTCAAAAGCCTAGCCTATGGCCAGAATGGAATGTCCACATCTCTCTATGAGAGAATCTCTGAAGTTTAGAAGATAGGATTGACTTGTAGTGGAACTACAGTCCTCTCCATGGTCACTGCATGTCCTCTGTGCACCCCAAGTGGGAGGTGCTCCTCTACATGTGCATGCAGGGGTGACATAAGGCATGTGCACTGGGCATTGGCAAAGCTGCCATCACTAGGAAAGAAGAGCCCATGAACCCAGTCCTGAAAGGCCTAACCCAGTCCTTGGCCCTCCCTTGTTGACTGTCCCTTCCTTCCCACTACCCTGAGTCTTGCTGGGTGGGGGTCAGGAGAAAGCAAGGGGAAGACCTGTCCCACCTCCAAACTCTGGAGCCGGCTGGCCTGGTCACTGTGACTCAACAGCTTCAGGGACCCCTGGGGCATCAGCCACATCTCAAGCGTCTCTGCTGGCCTCTGGGCTGACGGCTGCACCGCCTGCGTCACCAGGTAGCCCTGGAAATGGTCGTCATAGAAATACAGGTGCACGCTGGACGGCAAGCCCCTGGGCTCAAACCTAAGGTTTCAGCAGGGAGAAATGGAGATGCCATCAGCACATCTAACTTGGCCTGGAGTCCCAGGGAGGGGTTCTGAGGAGTCACGTCCCAAAGCACTTCCTTTGCCCCAAATCTCACACCCATAGCACTTATGTGCCTGGCTCTTGCCATCTTTGTTTTATTTGCATTTTCCCCTGCTTCAGACTCTGGGCTCCCTGGGGGGCAGGAGCTGTCTCCTTCTGATTAGCCTCCCCCTAGGACACCACACCCTGAGGGCCTGCAGTATGTCAGAAGGAGGTCTCACCTGCAGAGTGGGATGGCTGACGGGGACGCAGTGGTGGAGGCATGGCGCAAGCTGAGGCGGGCAAAGGCAGTATAAGCGGTGAGCATGACATCACTGAGCCCACTGGGTCCATCGGCTACGTCATAGGTGTTCTCCCAGTAGGCTTTGAGAGCTTGTGTGCCAGGAGGGTAGCTGCCATACAGGTGGAAGTCCAGGATTTCCAGAACCTCCTGGTTCACAGTTGACTCAAACTTCCGGGCAAAGAAAGTAGGTCTGGAGACTTGCTGGAGTGAGAGAGGCAAGGAGGATGGAGGGGTCTGGAGGTCTAAGCACGGCAGGGAAGGGGGATAGGGGTCCCTCCCAGCACTGCCCAGAGATCAGCCTCCAGGGTTTTTATTGCTGCCACTGCAGCCCTAGAGCCTTGAGGACTGCTCCAAGTGAAGGCCCCAGATTCCCTAACTGGCCCACCCTGAATCCTTTCTGACCCTGGTGAAAGGCCAGGGTGAGGCAGCTATTGGGTGGGTCAGGAGGAAGCACCTGCAACCGTAGGAAGTCCTGTGGTTTGAAGTCGTTGGGGGAGCAGCCGCACCAGTCCACAATGTGCTTGTATTGGCACTTGCAGCCCAGCTTGCGGTTCCAGTTGGTGACCCGAAGGTTGTTGTCCACGAGGCTCTCGCAGGCGGGGCTATTCTCCAGCACCGTATGGAAGAAGGACTGCAGGTGGCAGGGCAAGGTGGAGGGTGAGCTGTGGGTACCCAACCATGCTCCCTCCCAGGCCTCGGTTAGGGCCTGGGTCACCCACCTCAGCTGGGAGCAGCGTGTACGTGTAGAACTGGCGTAGCTGGGCCACAAGTGGGTCGTCCGTGTACACCACATATTCCACGAAGCTCCGTGTCAGCACGAACCAGTCGGAGCCACCGTCCACCACAATGCCTGCTGGGATCTGCCGCTCACCCAGGCGCCACATGTGCGAGTCGCACTCGTGGAAGAGCCGGTCTAGGCCCTGTTTCTTGATGAACCTGTGGGTGGCAGACAGGCTGAGGGTCATGCAGGGTGGGGTCCAAACTCTCCCATCTGCCTAGGAACCAGCACTCCTCTATCTGTGATTGGCCGGGTCCCTGAGCCGGGTCCCCTATGTGGGAGAGGTTGTGATGAAACCCCGGGGTCAGGGCCTCCTCTCCAACCCCTCACCTGGAGTTGTCCCTGCCATGAGACTTGAGGAAATTCTTGTCCCGATTCTTGGACAGGAAAGCCACCAGCTCCTCATTGGTCCTAGAGAGGGAATGGGGTGTGGGCAGGGTGTGTGAGGGGTTGCTCAGTCACTGTCCCAGAGCAGACTCTCTCCAGCATACTTCACCTATACTCTTTGGCCTCCTGGCCATGTGCTCTACCCCCATTTGATGCTCTAGGGTGGTGAGCACCTGAGAGGCCCCTGAGGAAGACCACCGCATCCTTCCTCCACCCCTTGCTGTCTGACCCAGCACCTGTGATACACACCTCTGGCTTCTCCCATCTCTTGCCACTCTCAATCCTTACATCATCTTTCACCAACCCCTCCCCTAAAACATGGCTGGGGCCAAGGGACCATGTCTGGGTCCCAGAATGAGGCCTTCGGGAGAGGAAGGAATCTTATCAGGACCCTCCAACCCTGAGTGCCTAGATGGGCCCCCTTTCATCTGGAGGGTTCAGAGCACCATCCCACACCTGGTTGGGTAGTCGGTGGCACTGAGGTTGATGAAGAAGTCCCAGGCCCAGCCAGGCACCTCCAGGAGGTCCCGCATGCTCCGAAGATACATCCTCAGCAGGCTGGCCCCGCCCCAGATGGTGACCATGCGCCAGGGCGTCACTCGCACATTATCATACTGCCGGGCCAGCTCCACCACCTCCCGGTGCAGGTAGTTAGAGCGCTGTGCGGAGGGTGGGGGTGGGGATGAGATACTCATCAGCCGAAGGTGGACCCTCAGCATTACAACCTCCCCACCCTATCCCAAACTCAGGACAGAGTACAAGTGACATGGAATGGAGAGAGCACAAGGCAGAGCCATGTCACCTTGTGTTGGCTGCTCCACCATTCTAGGCCTGTTTCCCTAACTCTAGGCCACCTGAGGTCAGAGAGCCTATCTGTGACCTTGGTCTCTGCTCTGCTCACTCAAACCCCCTTGATCTCCTCCCCCACCCCACAGTACCTTGTCCACATGGATATAAAAGAAGTGCTGCTCATGGTAGACAGCTTTGAGGAGACGCTTCAGCTGGCGGATGGCGCGGCCATGAACCACCAGCATGTAGGCGATTCGTACTGGGGGGCCATCCATGGGCTGCTGGGCTTGGGCCTCGTCCCACTGGATGCCTGGACTTATCTTCCCTGAGTAAAGAAAACAGGTATCGGTGAGGCCCCTCCTTGGGCCACAGGGTGGAGGTCACATGGGAAGAGGGGGCTGCCTGCCTTCGAAAGGAAGAATCCTAGAGTCAGAGCCCAACGCCCCTGGGTCCCAGCTCCGCCTCTGCCACTTAGTGCACTTATCACCAACTAAGCAAGAGAGGTGGCACCTCTAAGCTGTCCTCCACTGAGAAACGGGGGTGGGATCCCTGTCATATCACCTCCTGGAACTGCTATCTCTCCACCCATGCCTGTCTCTTACCAGCCAGCTGGCAATGCCGGGGCACAACCTTGGGCATGAGGCTCCCGGCCTGGTGCAGGCATACCACGTTGGCGATCTCCTCCCGGCACTGCTTGGAGCTGGCCCGGGCCAGTGCAGACAGTGCGTCCTTGCCCACAATCTCGCACTTGGGTGTGAAGCTGCTGTCTGTGGGCTGGGGGGCGCCCTCCACACTCCCTGTGTCACCATGTGGTGGGAAGCCAGCCGCCCCAACCAGTGCCTCTCCGGCTGCCGCCCCACTCAAGTTCTGGCGGCCGGGAGCTTCTGGGGGTGGGGCAGGTGGGACCCTCCGGCTGGCTCTGTGACGGCTGGTTACTGCCCGCACCACCTTGGCCACGGGCATGCCTGGGCTCTCAGCGCGGCCCCGCCAGCGCCCATGCCTTCTGCCAGCACTGCCCCGCCGCCCAGCTGAACTGTCTGTGTCCTTGGAGCCCTCGCCGGGGTCCAGTGGCCTCTGCTTCCTCTGCCTTCCTTTCTGTAAAAGACAGGCAGACACACAGGTCACTGGGACAGTCACTTTCCTACTGCACCTTTAGCTCCCTGCAGGCCTCAGGCCTAGAAGCCTCTGCTATCGTTTACCTACAGAAGTTCTGTTCACATGAGGTCTCTGCACAGACAGCACTTCTGCCGGGAGTGCTCCCCGACCAGCTGGCTGAGCAGCGTCACCCTCCCCCCATGGCACCATCGCACCCACATCCCCACTACTGCACAAATCATAGGGCACTGTGTCTCCTTTGTGATTTGGACTCAGTACCAAGTTTCTTTTCAGCAGATATGAAAATAAATGTTCACATGTATCACAAGAAAAGGGTGCGCAGACCCTGCAGAGGACACGAGGGTGTCCACTTAGCACCCCCACCCTGGCATGACTAGGAAGAGGCCAGGAGGAACTGCAGTCACCTTTCTCTGAGCATGTTCCCTCAGCTGGAAAATACAGAAGTGTTCCAATGGGGTAGGGCATGAGATAAGGCAGCTTGAAAGAGCTGTCTCCCTCGGTGGTCCCCATTCCTTTCTCACCATTCTGTGAACCCCCTCCACAGGCCACTCCCTCCACTCCACAAGTACCACAAGTCCTTTCTGGCCTGGCTTTTCAGCAGCATGACTTACTGAACCCCAACGTCTTCTTGAAGTACCCTCCTCACCTAGTTCCCAGAATGCCCTCCAGGTGTTTCCACTGCCTTGTGGCCATTCATCAGCCTTCTTGGCTAAGCTTTCCTCATCTCCCAAGACGACCCTGGGCCTTTCCTGGTCCTAGCTCAGTCTCTGAACTCCGTCCACTCCCAAGTTTCTCCATCTGGCGTGAATTGCACCCTTGAACCTTCAGGTGTTAAACTGCCTGCCCCCTTGACCTCTCCCTTGATAGCCCTCTCAACCCCACAAGTCCAAAAGCGAACTTCTGACCTTCCTCTTCCACCACTCCTACTCCAATCTTCACCATCTCAGTGAATGGTGACTCGATCTTTCAAGTTGATCAGGTCAAAACTTTTAGGAAGTCATCTTTGACTCTTGTTTCCCTCATACCCCACATCCAATCCATCATCAGGACATCCTGCTGGGGTTACCCTCAAAGTACATTTGGAATCAGATGACTTCTCACTGCCTCCATCACTGCCACTCCTGCCTGACCCCTGTGCCTGGAAGGCTCTCCCCGAGATGTCCATTTTTTTTTGTTTTGTTTTGTTTTTTGTCCCTACAGCTCATTCTCGTCTCCTTCAATTCTGTGCTCAGATCGCATCTTCTCAGTAAGGCTCACCGCAACACTAAAACTCCAGCCCTCCTTCACCCTTTGCTTTATTTTCCCCACAGCATTTATCGCCTTCTCTCATCCTATAGTGTATTTACATTGTGTTATTCTGGGTCTCTCTCCTTACAAGAATGTAAGCTCCATGAGGACAAGGCTTTAAAAAAAATTTTTTTATAAGGGTTTATTTGAGTCAAAACTGAAGACAACTGCCAGGAAGCAAGATCTCAAATGTTCCAGGTTTTTGTTATTTTGTTCACTTATGTATTCTAAGAGCTCAAGAGTGTCTGGCAATGGTAGACACTCAATAAGTATTGAATGAATGAATGAACGAATGAATGAATGAATGGATGTGAAGCTCTTGGCATAGGCTCCGCATTCAATAAATGCTGACATCCTTATTATTACTACTGGAAGGGGAGTAGAAACCAGTCAAATGTGAAATCAAGTGAGGGTCTAAGGCCCTCAGACACTTTGGACTCTGTTGGGTTGAGTTTTCTCTGCCCCTCACCTCCTTAGGACCTTCTTCTTCTCCCCCATCAGAGCATGGCAGGCACCTCACATGTCAGGCTGACAGCCACCTTAAGGCCAGAGCCCCACCCCTCCACCCTAGCCCTCTGTTCTCCTGAGAGACACCCAATGAGAGCTGGGTGTGTCTAACCCCATCTGAGAAGAGACGCCTGCAAGAGCGAAGGCAGGGTAGGAGAGGGCACCTTGGACTAGTCAGCCCCAGGGAGAGATGAATACAGCTCCACTGAGCTGAGTGTATGCCAACCTGGTGATGTCTGACCTGGCCACACAGCAGGCAAAGAAAGACATTCTCAAGCTTAGGTGAGTAGAGGTGGCAGAGGAGCTGTGGGCCTTTGGGGTGGAATCCACTATCAGTGAGTCAGGAAGCTGGTCAGGAGGGCAGGGTCCAGGGCACAGGGCCAGGCTGGCCGCGGTGGGGAACAGGATGTGGGAGGAGATGGCATGTTGGTGCCCTGCACTGCAGCAGGGAGCTGGCTGACCCTGAGAAGGACAATCCCAGAGGAGGCTGGGGGCCCAGGAGGCAGCAGTGAGGAATGGGTGATGTGGGAGGGTCCTTAATGGGCAGCCAGTCCTCAGCTCTGCCCCCTCCCAAGCATATTCATATGAGAAGCAGCAGGGCCCCATACTTGTGCCCCTGGAGGAGCTGCCCCCAGTAGTCCCTGAGGTCAGGGTCCCCTCTGATTACTGAGGGTGGGGACTGGCCCTCTGACTTCTGGCCTGGATATATTCTGGCCTCCAATGCACCCTCCTCCCCACCGAGGAGGCATCTGAAGTCCAATGCCACCTCTTGGCTCTACGGCAACTTTTCGGAACCCTCTGAGCTGGGGAGACAGAGAACACAGAACCACACCCCACCTCCTTTGGACTTCTCAGACTGCATTCAACGTAAGTGGTAAGACAGCGTGAAAACTTTGAAAACGATAAAGTGGCTCTCTGGATGTTGATCATCCCTGGTCTCCACTCTAGCCCCCTCCACAGATGGGGCAGAGTGTGCATCTTAAATGCACATCTGATCCCATCACTGTGTGACCCCCTCTGGTGCTCTCTCACTGCACTCAGAATAAAACCCTTGCCCCTCACTGCCCCGGACTAAACCTTGAACCTTCTTCCAAGGAACATACCATAGCCTCCTTTCCGTTCTTTGAAGGCACCC
This sequence comes from Pteropus vampyrus, assembly GCF_000151845.1. Taxonomy (NCBI): domain Eukaryota; kingdom Metazoa; phylum Chordata; class Mammalia; order Chiroptera; family Pteropodidae; genus Pteropus; species Pteropus vampyrus. Next base: position 5,193,546 of record NW_011888885.1, read on the forward strand.
AGCTGAGCCCATTCTCCTCAGGGCCTCCTGCAGGAACTCTGCCCACCTCTTCCCCAGGCTGACTGGCTCCTTCAGCTCACATGCCACTTTCTGCAGAAGCCTTCCCCAACCACCTGATCTAAACCAGCCCCTTGTTATTCTATTGAGTTTCCTTTACTGTCAGTCTCTCCTTGCAGACTGTCTGTCCATGAGGGTTGAGACCTTATTTTATTTATTTCTGTATCCCTAGTATTAGCAAAAGGCCTGGTACCAAGTAGGACTTTCTAAATATTTCTTGAATGAATGACTGAAAGAATGAATTAATTAATCTCTATTCCCAATGCAGAGCGCTAAGATAATAGTTATTTACTGATGGCTTAGCATATGCCAGGAAGTCCTGCAAACACTTCACAGACATCATTTTCATTTAATCTTTACAATCACTGACCAAGAGAGGTGATTGGGGTGCTATTATTATCCCCATTATGCAGGGAGGAGATACTGAGGAGTACATGGAAAGAAGTTAAGTGATTTGTCAGTGGTCACAGTGCTACTTAGTAGCAGTACTGGAATAGGACATGATGGTGAAGTGGAGTCGTCCGCCTTCAGCGCTCACCTTCCTAAGCACTGTTATGCTGCCTGGCAACCCTAAGGTCTGATGGAGTGGCTGCTGAGGGGGTCCAAGCACTGAAGGCTGCTTGTACTGCACAATCTTTAGGTCATCAAGAATCACTTTCCATTCCAGTCCATGGATTTTCCAACCATTAGGATGGGATTCCAACCACCCTACTGCCCCAGTTCTCCACCCCATGCTATGGGCAGGGCAGCAGGGACCTTGAGGCCTGGACAAAAGTCAGCCCATCCAGAGACGAAGCCACACAGCAGATAGGGCCATTTGTTTCTCAGAAGCCTCGCTCCTCCCCAGAGGTCACCAGCCTCTGCTCACATACTCCAGGGTCAGAGGGCTCCCTAACTGTCCTGGTGGCCCATTCCATCTTAGAATGTCTCATCTGCCCAAAGAGTCTTCTTACACCGAGCCCAAAACACTCCCTTCCTCCTTCTTAGTGGTCCACACAGAACAAGCTCACTCCCTTCAGATGACACAGAGCCAGCCTCCCACAACCCCACCCCCAGCTCCTTGAGGAGTTATGGTCTCACGTGACTATGTTCCAGCTCCCCGCACCATCCCAACCTCTTGGTTCTCCCAAAAAAGGCAAATGTAGCTTTTCTGCCAGTCTCCACACCAGGCCTTCCAGACTGCCCGGATGCAAGCAGAAAAGGAAAGTAGACATCAGGGTTCCCTCGACTTTCACCCTGCTAGGTGGAGAGGCCCAAGAGGACATGGCAAGCAGAGCCTCTGACTAAAAGCCCTAGAGACATCGGAACTCATGGTGGTGGGGCGGGCACAGGAAAGCCCCTGCCCTCTGGCCAACAGCTTAGGGCCAGGGTTTGGCCTACCCTTCCCCACCTTCCAGGATGGTCCCAGACCCCAATGGACTCTTTCTGACCACACTGGGGAAGACATATCAGGGCCTCCAGCTGAAACCAAAGTCGGCCAAGAGTGACTGAGACCCTTGGGGCAGGCACCTGGAGACTAAGCAGGATGAGGGTCTGCTCCAGGACCTGGGGCTCTGCTAAACCAGCTGCTGCTGTCCCCATTCCCTTGGACCCAGAGGGGGCCCCTTCCTCAATTCCCTAATGTCCTGAGGCCAACTCGCCAGTTCATTTCCTCCTGCCATCTCCTCCTGAAGACCCGTACAGGTTCTTCAGACACCTGGCGTGGATTGGCTAAAAAAGCCACGCCTCGAGGACACTTCAGGTTTTTCCCTCAGGGTCACTCCCTGTTCCCTCAGTTGCTGGACTGTGTTCTACCCGGGGCACCACTCCCTCACCAGCTGCTGCCCGTGAGGCGCAGCTGAACGTGGTGCCTGGGGTCCCTCGGCCTCACTCCTCTGCCCAAGGCGCGCATACCCCCGCCCCCTCCCAACTTCAGAAAGTTTGGCCTGGGGCTCCCCACCCCGCGGCAGGCTCAGGCCCAGCCCCGCCTCCTGGCCTCGCTCCCGGAGCCTGACCTTCATTGCTCCCTGAGCCGGAGACCACCCACCAAGACTCGCTTCTCCCGCTCCAGCCCCCTACTAGCCCGCGGCTCGGGCCTCAGGGTCACGCACTGGCCCCGCGTGCAGCCCCCGGGCTCGCCTAGGAAGGGGCGCCACGCGTCGGGGGCCCTGCTTCAATCGACCGCCCACCCGCGCCCGGCATGCACGCGGCCAGTGCCCCACTTCGCCAGCCGGGGCCGCCCACAGCCCCGCCAGGACCCGACGCGCCCCCGCGCCCGGCCTGCCCGCCTGCTCGCCCGTCAGAGCACCTCGCCCGGCTCGTCCTCCTCCAGGCCGCTGAAGCTCCACACCACCAGGCCCTGTAGCAGTAGGATGGCCAGTGCCGTAGCAATCGCCAGTTTGTAGCGCCGCACCAGCTTCTGCACCCGCGCGCTCGCCACCATCTTCCTGCCCTGGACGCGGAGCGCGCACCCAGCCCTGCAACCCGGCCGCGGGCGCGCGCAGGCCCAAACGGCATCCCCTACGGGAGGCGGGCGCGGCGCGCGCTGGGCAGGGGCGGGGCCGAGGGCGGGGTCGGCGGGCCTGAATCGCCGCGCCCTGCAGACGAGGGGCGGAGCCTGGGCTGGTCTGGCCGCCGGCCAGGCCCTGGAGGGGCGGGGCGCGGGGCGGGGCGAGGGGCGGGGCGCGGCCCTCCTGCCCCCGGACTCGATCCCGGGGCATCTTCCCTGGTTCCATGCGTGTCCCAGCTCCTGCGTGTGCTCACCTCCTCCAGGATCGTAAACCGATGACTCCGCGGTGCGGAGAGGTCTGAGGCCTGACCTCCTGCGCACTGCCTTGTTTTGGGGTGGTGGTGGGCGGGGAACTCAGCTCCGCGCGGATAAGCCCTCGGCTCCAGGGTACACAGAGAATGCCAGAGCTCTTAGAAACGCCGAGTTGGGAGATATTGTATAAGTGCCACAGGCCCCTGCTTTTGTCGCGACCCTGGAGGCAGCACCTAAGGGGCAAAGTTTAACTCTCTTGACTGGCATCCGAGGCCCTCACAAAGCCTCCTTTCCTTTCTCCTCGCCCTCTCATCTAAGAACCTTCACTCAGGCCTCTACTAGAGCCGTGGTTCTCAAATTCTAGGGTGCGTCAGAATCACCTGGAAGACTTTATGAAACATTGCTGGGTTCCTTCCACCCCCAGAGCTTTCGCTTTGGTAGGTCGGATGTGCGGTCCGAGAATCAGAATTTTCAGCAAGTCCCCTGGTGATGCCGACGCTCCTCATCTGGGACCACACTTGGAGAACCACTAGACTTTTGCATATGCTGTTCCGTTTGCCAAGTCCTAGCAGCTGTTTCCACCCACCCCACCCCCTCCGCCCCGCCAACGCCCTCCCCTTCCCTGCCAACGACATCCCCTCAAAGTGCTTCCCCAGCGCTGTCCAGTCGAGCACCGATCACATCTCCGGTAGTGATTTCTCCGGCTTCACACCTTCTTCACCGTTGAATCCTTAGCCAGGCATTGGACATCCAGCAATGCTCAATAAGTGTTATGAAAGAAAGAGCATGAGAAGCCAAATGTCCTGTTTAATCAGCTGACCCTAATGGTTTTTTTTGTTTTTGTTTTTGTTTTTTTTTTGAGAGCCTGGCATGTTCAAGCTCAGCATGGACAAGGTCTGAACACCTGCAGCCCTCCCCCGAACCTGGCAGGTGCGTGAAGAGAGGGAAGGGGAGAAGAGAGAAAGCAGTGCCCACCAAAAGCAAGGCGCATGCACAGTCCAGGGAAGCCAAGCAGCGTGAGAAGGAAGTAATACAAACAGCAAAGCCAAGACTCAAGATTTAAAACGAGAACTTTAAGAATAGCTATAGAGAGGTCTGGAAAAAAATGGTTAAAAAAAAAAAAAGGAAAGCGATGATAAAAGGATTTGGAAGTTGCCAGGAAATTAGCTTGGAGAGGGAATTCTACACTGTGACCGGTAGAGGAGATCCAGTTATTTGATGGCACTTAAATAAAACCTCCTTTAATGTCTTCTGCCCCTTTGGTATTTGCAATTGCTCCATTCTTCAGTCTTAGTTAGGTGAGAGGATTGTGAACAATGTTTCAGCTTGCTACTTAAGAGAACCTACACTTCAAGGATTTTGGAAAACTTCAGTTGACATGCTGGCAATTGATATGTTAATTAAATATCGATCTTCTGTGCTCATTAAATCAGGTCCCCTGGGGACCACTACCTGCCAATACCTCCCACCCATGAAAATAGCTTCGTTTTCCACTGATTATATAAACAATATACACTTATTATATAACATTTCAAACACAGAAAAAAAAATAAGGAAAAAAGTAAGTCACCTACAAGCCCACCCCTGAAATAATCATTATTAATATTCTGGTGACCTTCCTTTCCCCCATATCTATATGTACACACAATTTTGCAGGGATGAGGTCACATTACACATATGGTTTTTAAATATAGAAGCTTATTTTTAAGTATTTCCCCTTTTATTCATATTAATGGCCTTTGCTAGCTAGCTTGCTTTCTTCATTCCTAGCTTTCTTATACCTTTCTCTGCAACAATTCACACACGCACACACACACACACACATGCACACACAGAGTTTTTTGGGGCGGGGGGATAGATGTCATTATATTTAAAAGTTGAATCATATTACAAACATTACCGTGCATCTTGCTTGTCTCCTTTAACCAAGAATACATAGTGGAAATTCCCCCAAGTTGAGTGGTGCAGATCTAACTTATTCTTTTTAATGGCTGCATAACATTCTACTCCCTTCTTGAATGGGTTTTGCTACAACCACAAGGCTATTGGTAAACATGGTCCTACCCATAGTCCTATACACTGAAGCCTTTATTTCTATGGTAGAGTTTCCCAGCAATGCGATTACCAGGGAAAAGGGAATTTTTTTATTTTAATAGCTATTGCCAGATTGCTTTCCCAAAATGCTGTGACAATTCACATTTCTAAGAGCAACGTATGAGAGTATTATTCTCCTATATCCCTTCCATCAGCAGGTGTTATTGCCATTTTTAATTTTTGCTCATCTGATAGGTGAGAAGTGACCTCCTTGGTTTTTTAATTTGCGGTTCTCTGCTGGGGAATGTCTGTTAATTGGTTTCTTGACTGGATTTGCTCCTGCAAGAACGGCCTCTTCACCATCTTCAAGAGTTTATCTATTGCTTTTGCATTATTTGTCTTTTTCTTATTGATTTTAAGAGTTTTTCATCCTTTTAAAATTTCCCTCAATTTATCGCTGCACTTTGACTTAAGGCCTTTCTATTTTTAAACTTTTTTTTGGAAATAAAATAGTTCTTTTGTTTTATGGTTTCTCATTTTCTGATTTGGTTTGGTATATCTCCCGATCTTGCATGGGGTATATGGTCTCATATATTTTCTCCTATAATTTTTGTTTTACAGTTTTACGTTTAAGTCTTTAATCATTCTGGAATTTGTTTTTGCATTCGATATGAAGCAGAGATGTGGGAGTCTTTATTTAACATTATTCCCAGTCACTCTACTAGCATCCATTTAGATTTCACTGTTTTTTAAAGCAAATTTGTCATTGAGGTATAA